>NC_134404.1:329924063-330196563 GCF_038048845.1 Mixophyes fleayi
ATAATTGGGAAATGTGTATACTCTCTGCACACCATCCCTACTCCTAGCACTAACAGCCAGTATAGACAGCAAGAGGGAGGTCTTCCTGTTGACACAGCACTATTATTAGATTGTAAGCTCCACTGGGACAGGGAATGATGTGAACTAACAAATATTCTCTAAAATGCACAGAGCTGTGGAATATGCAAAATAAGCCTTGTACCATTAAAGACACATCCTAATCGGCCCAACCCTTTTCCCACAAAACTCCACCCTCTCAGGGTCTGCGAATCGGGACTGTCCGGCTAAATAGGCACAGTTGGACGGTTTCTGATGGTGATTGGCAAAAGTCCTGGCTGTGTGTGCGTGCCGTGAAATCACCTATCATTACAAACAGAAGAAGGATTCTACAACAACTTACTGGAATAACTTCTGATACTTGAAATAGGAATTTTCCCTGAAATCATCTAGTGGTTTATTATATAAGTAAAAACAATCCTGTAACTGTAGCCCACACAAGACAGGCTATTTAATTTGTTTGGCGGTTCTCGGAGAGAGTTCAAAAGAAAACCGCGTCTGTCAAAACAACAAAACCCTAAAAAAAACAAACCACAAAGTGGTTGAAAAATTATTTTCAATTAAACTGACAAATGACCAAACTGCAAACAGCGATCTGGTCATGAATAAATAATAACCCGTCTCATGAAGCGTAAACACTCCCTGCTGTGGAAAAAATGATTCAGGTCTTTTTTTCAAGATCAGAGATCTACATGACATGAACACTGGACGGTGTCTGTAAATGATTATTAATTGCACTTTGTACCGTCAGAGGAAGCAGCGTGTTGAATGAGAATCCTGCAAGCTGCAGAGAGATCTTTGTTTTGCCAGCGTGTTCTGGTAATTCCCACAGGTGCTGGACAGCCGGAGTACAAGAAAATGACTTCTGTTGTGTCTTAACTCCAGAAGCCAGGACTCCTTCGTGTCGTACTGTGTATTGATTTCCATTCTATGTTCTCAGAAAGAGCAAAAAAAAAAATATGTGAGCGTAAAGGATTCAGGGGGGTATATTTACTAAACTGTGGGGTTGAAAACGTGGAGATGTTGCCTATAGCAACCAATCAGATTCTAGTTATCATTTATTTAGTACATTCTACAAACAGCTAGAATCTGATTGGTTGCTATAGGCAACATCTCCACTTTTTCAAACCTGCAGTTTAGTAAATGTACCCCAGGGTCCGATTTTCTTGTTTTCCAACAGCAAGAAGCTGGGCTGAATGAATGATCTTATGCTATAGACATTTACTACAGTTACTGTAAATAGCACAATAGGCCAGGGGCGGATCTAGGAAATTACTATACCCCGGGCGATGTAGAGGGGGCGATTTAGGCCCCGCCCCCTTTCCGACTTCTAAGGCTGCCGGCGGCTGCACAGTATGTGCAGGTCCGTTCGGCAGTGATAATGTGCTGTCTCGCTGCTCTGATTGTGTTTAAAACACAATCAGAGCAGCCGGGCAGCACACTGTCACTGCTGAACGGACCTGCACAGTGTGTAGCTGTCGGCAGCAAGCCCCTGCTAGGGGGGGCGATCGCCCCCCCTGGATCCGCCACTGCAATAGGCAAACAGCAGACATGGTTTGGCAGGTATAGCAATGTATTGTAAGTATATATATATAAATACAATTGTTGTATTATATATGTATTAACATTTCCCATTGGAAAATCAAGGCAAATTAGATCACGCCAATGATCTCCCAACTTCATGTCTGATCTACCCAGGCTATGTCATTTTCAAATGTGACTGTCTCATGAAAATTAGGGGATGAACACTAACATGTGTACTAACTGCTTTTAGCTTTTTTTGGTTACATTCGCTGCACCCCATATGCCAAGGATGTGCTGATTTAATTTCGATTTTTTTGTGTTAGCATAATGGACAAACCCATTATAGATAAATAATTGTTTCCATCTACTCATGAAAACAGTGGGCATGCTTGCAACAATGTAAGTATATAAATACATTTTTAAATGTAATTGCTATTTCAGATTACACACTAATATTCCTTCTAATTGCCTTCAGCTGTTTTGTTAAAATTGAAATTTCCAGCTCTGAAGCGTGAAGGTAATAGGAATAGATCAGTGTTAACCTGAATTACCTCCCCTCTCCTCTGACAATAGCTAAAGCCACATCCCACATTCTATAGTAATATAACAACATCCTAATGGGATCTTGATACAGGTCAAAAAGCTGAGACTGCAGTCTGTTGAGCTGCTTTGACATCACTAGCCCCGCCCCTATGTATTAATCTAGTCCACAGAGCGCAAAGCACAGTGAAGCCCAATATAAAAAGTGGGGGAAGCGATTTAGGGGGAGGGCAATTTTTTGACAGCTAAGGCTGCTGGCTGTTGCACAATATGTGCAGGTCCGTTCGGCAGACACAAGCAGGGAGAGTGTGCTGCCCGGCTGCTCTGATTGTGCTTAAACACAATCCAAGTGCAGCCGCCAGCAGTAAGTCGCCCCCCCCCCCCCTGGATCCGCCACGGCCATAATAGCATTCCATAGAGAACCATACCCAGTAGAGAAACTATCATTGGTGAGGCAGGTGCTCTGCATAGGGACCCATGGAGATAATGGGCAGCTGCATGGTAGATGCAGAGGGTCAGGGGCCTCGGTTCCCTGGGCCCCCTGGGCCCACAACTCGCTAGTTCCGCCTCTGACCATACCTAACACATACTTGCCAACTCTCCCGGAATGTCCGGGAGACTCCCGAAATTCGTTCGGGTAGGTCTACTGGGCTCCCGGGAGAGCAGGCAAATATCCCGCATATGGCATCTGCTCCTCAAAATGACGTCATTTTGGCCCCGCCCCCGCGACAAAAATCGGCATCCTCATGATGCGAAATACCGCAACCTGCCCCTCCCGCCCACCAACCACGCCCCCCTGTCTGGGATCTCCCGATAGGAACTTACCAAAGGTTGGTAAGTATGACCTAACAAAAGGTGAGCAGAACATCTCTAATCAGTTGGACCGGTAACATGACATTTAAAAGACATTTACAACTAAGACAATAAAACTGGCGCATTCAGACCTGGAAGTGGAGAATTGCAAGGTGAAATCTGAGGGAGGATTATTAAACCGTCGGAGCGTTTATTATAAATGTAAAGCGTTTTTCCCATTTATTTCCAACCGCTGTGTAATTTGAACAGTGTTTCTGCAGGACACATTTTACTAACGTCTCCCAGTGAACATCATCTCGTCTGAGCAGCACAATTTAATTTGTATTAGAGAAAAAATGTGTTGGGGGAAAAAAATACAAAAAAAAAGTGTTCTGCCTAAACAGTTTACTTATATGTCTTGTTCTTATCTTTGCCTCAAACGTTTATATATTGTTTTTTTATAATGAATCATTTACGTAATTTTAATTGGAAAAATGAATTTGAACAGATGCTTTGCGGTACGAGAATACCACAGGAGAGAGGTTTTCTTACACTTGCCCTCAGCCAATATCTGCTGTTCCTTTTGATTTAATGAGAAGTAACATTATGTTTTCTGAACTTCTGAAATATTGCTGCATTGCACGGGAGTAATCATGAAATAGTTACTTACAAAGAAGCCTACGGCAGATGCTTATTAATGAGCTCTAGTACTATGTTTGTGTAGTCTCAGACTCACAGCTACTGAGTTGTTTATCTGCAGTTTATAATGAAGTAGACTCAGGGGAGGTATCCGTCATTGCCACATAAAATGTCCATTTTGCAGGAACTCGATAAATCGATAAACACAAAAAGATGTTCTCCTATGCAGGAGGGCATACACAGTAAACATACAATACATCTGCCAGTAAGCATTCATTTTAAGAAATATACTCTGTAAGGCTCATTTATTAACTGCAGAATAAACACACAAGCCTATTGGATTGAGTGCAAACTTACCTTTTTTGACAGGCTCCCTCTGGGAGATCTCTGAAGGGAGGGCAGAAGGGGGCGGAGCTTCGAAATGCATGTCATTTTGGCCCCGCCCCCAGTGATGTATGCTTGTTTGGGATCTTAAGACCCAAAGCAGGCATTACGTGTCTGGAGGCGGGGCCAAAATGACGCAAATCGCGATGGTTCGCCCCTTTCCGCCCATACACCCCTCCATGCCGGCAGATGCGGGAGAAATACCAGCTCTCCTGGGAATCCTATCCGGAATTCAGGAGTCTCCCGGGCATTCCGGGAGAGTTGGCATGTATGATCAAGTGCTCCTGGGGGGGACGGCGGACCCCTGCCTGGTTTGCAAGTGCCTCCGCGCAAGTGGTCTGCAGGGTAATTTGCGGAATTATTACCATAAATTCCAACTGTGCTTAAACTGGTGAGTGACTGTTCTGATTAGTCAGGATTTGGTTCGACATCAAGGACAATTGGGAGGTAAGTCCTGGTTCACACTGCACTGCTCTTGAAGGGAGCTACATATATCTAACAGTAGTACACACAGTATTGCCCGTTTATTTGTCTAAAATGATAATCATAATAGACAGTAGGGGCCCCTGACTCAAGTGCCTTAGTGCACCCAGAGCCTTAAACCAACTCTGCTTGAATGTAAAACTAATTGTTGCAGGATTTTCTAGATTAAGTGGGAGTATAGTGGAAAGACTTAAAATAATAAAATATCAGAATTTATTTTTTTTTAAAAAAAGTGCAAGCATAAATATATTGCATTTAAATTCTTTTAAATACCATTATTATTATTATTATTTTTCATAGATTTGTAAGGCGCCACAGAAAACAGGACATACATAAAACAGGGACATGCAAGGTAGACAAAATAAATACAGACAAAAAAAAAAGGATATAGAGGACTCTGCTCATTAGAGAGCTTATATTCTAAGTTAATACAAGAGGAGCAAATGTGGTTTAGAGTGGAGATTGGGGCATTTGTGAAGGTACATTAGTGTGAGTAGTATCATAAGGGATAAGGTCACCTCTAAAAAAGAGATGAGTTTTCAAAGAGCGTCTAAAGATTTGAAGGCTGTGGGAAAGTCTGATTGAGCGTGGAAGGGAATTCCATAAGTGGGGAACAGCACAGGAAAAGTCTTGTAGGCGGGAGTGAGAGGTGGAGATGAGACAAGGCGCAGGTCAGAGGTAGATCTAGTAGGGTGGAAGGGAGAGTATTTTGATATGAGATTTGAGATGTAGGAATGGGCGGTGTTGAAGCTTTGTAGGTAAGGGTGAGTAATTTGAATTTGATTCTAGAGGACACAGGGAGCCAGTGTAGGGATTTGCAAAGTGGAGCAGCAGATGTGGAGCGGTGAGAGCAGAAGATCAGTCTTGCAGTAGCATTTAGGATGGATTGAAGTGTGGATGTATGGGTTTAAGGAATGCCAGATAACAGGAGGTTGCAATAGTCAAGACGGGAGATGATGAGAGTATGGACTCTCTTAACCTCCTTTCTTCTTCTGACACCGTCTCACCTGCCACTCTCTCCTATGGGGGTCTCTCCTTCACCCATTCCACCAGACCCGATGGGCGTCCAGAAGGCGGAGTGGGCCTCCTCCTATCCTCTAGCTTTACCTTTCGGGTCATTCCCACCTTATCTTCCCTCTCTTTCTCCTCCTTTGAAGTACACTCCATCTGTCTCTTCTCCTCCATCCACCTCTGCGTCTCTGTCATCTACCGTTCCCCTGGCCCCACTTCCCTCTTCCTTGACAACTTTGCTGCCTGGCTCCCTCTCTACCTTTCCTCCAACCTTCCCTCCATCATTCTTGGCGACTCTAACATCCCCATTGACAACTGCTCTGACCCTGCCACCATCAAACTTCTCGCCCTCTCCACCTCCCTAGGCCTCACTCAGTGGACCTCTTCTGCACCCACTGTCTTGGTCACTCCCTGGACCTTGTCTTCTCTCATCTCTGTGATCTTTCTGACGTCTCCAACTCTCCCTTCCCGCTCTCTGACCACCATCACCTCTCCTTTACTCTGTCCTCCTCCCAGGCTTCCACCTCGCCGAAATCTACCTTCACTAGGCGCAACCTTTATGCCATTGACCCCACCATTATCTCTCTCGATACTCTCCTTTCACCTCTTCCTTCCCTGGCCTGCCCTGGCCAGGCGTCCTCTCTCTACAACCTCTCCCTCACTACTGCCCTGGATGCTGTCGCCTCGGCCTCCTCTATCCGCCAGCACCGCCTCATTCCCCAACCCTGGCACTCCAAACTCACCCGCTTCCTCCAAAAGTGCTCTCGCACTGCTGAATGCCTCTGGAGGAAATCTCGCTCCCTGGCTGGCTTCCTTCACTTTAAATTTATCCTTACCTCATTTTCCTCTGCTCTCTCCCTTGCTAAACAATCCTTCTTTAAGTCCCTCATTTCTTCTCAGTCCTCCAACCCCCCCGTCTCTTTGCCACCTTCAACTCCCTCCTCTCTCCACCCCCCCCTCCCGTCCCGCCTTCCCTCTCAGCTTCTGACTTTGCCACATTTTTCTCTTCCAAAATTGAGGCCATCAGACTGAACATCTTCTCCTCCCATCCCCCTCCATCCTCCCTTTTCTCCTCACCTCCTCCCAACAACCAACTCTGGTGCTCCTTCTGCCCTACTTCAAGTGAAGAAGTTCCCTCACTTATTCTATCCTCTCCACCCTCTACCTGTCCTCGCGATCCTATCCCCTCTCGCCTCCTTCGCTCGCTCTCTCCCACTGCCTGCTCTTACCTAGCTCACCTTTTCAACCTATCACTCTTCTCTGACTTAGTCCCCTCCTCATTTAAACACGCTCTTATCTCTCCCATCCTCAAAAAACCCAATCTTGACCCCACCTCTCCTGCCAACTATCGCCCTCTCTCACTTCTCCCCTTTGCCTCTAAATTACTTGAGAGGATTGTCTGCAGCCGCCTCACCAGACACCTTTCGGACTATTCCCTCCTCGACCCTCTCCAATCTGGTTTCCGCCCCCTCCACTCCACCAAAACTGCCCTGGCCAAAGTTACCAATGATCTGCTTTTAGCCAAATCCAAGGGTCACTTCTCCCTACTCATCCTCCTTGATCTCTCTGGGACCTTTGACACCGTAGACTACCCCTTCCTGCTGTAACGGTCTTACCCCGCCGCTCCGGAAGCCGCACTTCCGCATCCAAGACCACATGACCGCACCCAGAGGCGGTCACATGACCTCAACTTAGAGGCAGGGATTTTGAATCCCTGTCAGGATAAAAACCTCACTCTGACACTCGCTGAGTGTCAGAGCAACACTTACCTGTTCCGGGGTTCTGTGCTTCGTGGATTGCTGTGTCTTCCAGTCTCCTGTGTCTTCCTGTGTGCTGATCTCTGCCTGTTTGACCACTCTGGCTCTCCTATCCCTGTGTACCGACTCGGCTTGCTGACCATTCCTCTGTTCTTGTATCCCTGTGTACCGACCCGACTTGCTGACCATTCCTCTGTTCTTGTGACCCGTGTACCGAACCTGGCTTGTTGACTCCGAGTTGCCTCCTGATTCTGACTGATTCCATTCCTGTGTACCCGAACCAGCTTGTCTGACTCCGCAACCTCCGCTCCACTCCGCTGTACTACATCTTGGGGCGAACCTGAGGACCGCGACCTGCGACTCCTGGCAGCGAAGCCCACCTTGCCTTGCGGCGGTTCTTGGTGAACACCGAGGAGATCGTTAGACTCCGCACCTCAGGTAAGCCAGCGCTAATCAAGATTCACGACTGACTGGCTTCCATTCTGTGCCTTACTCAACAGATTGGGCCTAATTTCTGGGTGCCTCATTTCATCTGGGGTCCGGACAGAGCAAAGGAAGGTGGTATCAGGGGAAGGAATCCCCCAAATGTCTACTGAAAAGGGATGGGTTCATTATCTAAAGTAATGGAATTGTCTTTTAATTATTATAACTATATATTTCAAATTGCCATAACACACAACATGTTTCAAAATGATCCAAATTTATTCCACTTAATTTAGATTGAGATTTTTTTTGAACACACAGTAAATTCAGATTAAAATGATATCTAAAATTGGTCACTTTTATATGTTGCGTTCTTGTATATTGCACAGATAAAAGTAACATTCAGAAATGAAAAACTAATCGTCTTGTTTCATTCGAGAGAGAACGCAGACTCCGGAAAACCACGAGTGTGGCAGCCTGACCCGTCACCAGGCTTTTGTCTCTACTGTAAGAGTTATTTTCTGTTAGAGACAAACTTTATGTAGCTGCTAATTATTTATAACATATTGTGACTGCATACGAGTGGGTCATGGTGACATTGCAATCCCTATCTGTCCTTTTTCAGCTAATAGTACTATCGGAGTTTGGAAATGTATTTGACTGACCTGTGTTCTATATTTATCTCTACTTAATACATGGAAGTTTTAATTTTATTTCTTACTCTGTGAGGCTGAAATAAAATAATTTTTGTGTAAACCATTACATTGCAAAGATTGATGCAATCCATATAATTTAAAGGAAATTGATCCAGTGGTGAGAGATCTCTATCTTACTGTCTGATCATACATGTATCCAACCTTCCGAAACCATACAAGATTCACCCCAAAGCTTGTCCTGAGCTGCCCAAAAAATGCCCATTTTGGCTGAGGCCGTCCCTCTTTTGGGTGCTGAAAACTAGAGACATTTGGACATCCAGGACTGTTGACAGATATATCTGACTAAGTTGTCCCTTGAAACAGATGGAAATCGTCCATGACAGCTATTTAGATGGTGGAGTTGACAGAAATCTTTCTTCTTTCTTATTTCTTTTTGATTGGTTGTCTCAGATGGCTGTCAGTGGGGACAGCCAATGACAAAACAGTAAGGAGGCGGGCAGTGCTCTCAACTACACCAATGGGTACTGAACTTAACACCTCTATTTTATGGCATAATTTGGTCAGGCCCACTGTGTGTACTTTTATACTTTTACACCTCATGTGACGTAGCCCATATTATGAAAATGGACGCAAATGACACAAATCCATTTTCCTTGTGCTAAAATGACTACCACACAGTCATTGACAGGGACTGACTGGCAAATTTTAGCCCGGGAGGGGCTAAAATTATAAACATTGAAAAAAAGAGAAAAATAGGAACATTTTAAAGGGAAAAAATACAGGTAGTCCAGTGACCCAGCCCAAGAAAACCCATATGGGACTGACCAAGAGAGCAGATGCCCCCCTGCCCCATAGCCCAGCCAGCCCCTGGTCAGTCATTGATTTTACATAGCAGATAGATGCTGAAAGCTCTGAAGGATCTCAAACCATTTAAACCATTTAACCCGGAGGAGCCAATAAGTACGCTTGTCCCCAATTATAAATCTTTTTATCAGTATGGGTCGGCTCATCTAAACCCTGGTGCCTATGTCGCTGATAATGACGGTTATGCACTATATAAATAAAATATTTAAATCGGCAGTAAAACCATAGCTACCAATCAGACACTTGCTATCATTGTCTAGTATCACTAGATAGGTAAAAGATTGGTTAGCACGGTGTGTGCGTTTCCCTACTGTAGGGAAAACCAGCCCAAAGCTGGGGTGGGGTGATACCTCTGGTAGAGGTCTTATACTGGGATCCCTGGGGTGATAAATATTAGGACAAGTCATGTACTAAAGATAGTCTTGAACTCTCAACACCCCCCCCCCCCTCACAATTTATTTGAGCCATAAATTAGAATCCCCCCATTTGCTTTGTGGTGGCTTCTCCTGAGTAGAGAAGCCATGAAACTTAATAGGCGGACCATCGAGGCGCACCCCAGCAATACCAAGGTGTTTTGTGGTCTCCTTCACATCTAATTCTAAGTATGCACCACAATGTTCACTCAACTAAACACAGAATGTAAGATTCTTTCTACGTTCAGTGCCGTGGGCCTTTGTACACCTTGATAATGATGTCAGAATGGAACAGGAAATTGGTGTACAAGTACTCCCAGGGCTGCAGAAATTAACTTTCACTGAGAGAATGAATTGACTTCAAGAGCAGTAAAATTATATTACAAGGAAAAGACATTGTATGAGGGTAAAGGAAGGTCATTGCTCTATGTGCTGAGGCACAAAAGAAAGCACAAAAAGTGATAGATTGGTTCCTAGTTAATCAAGATATTACTCGGAAAGTATTATACAGTTTCAGTGACTGATTTATAGACATGATGGTTAAATAGTCGCTGATTACCTCTTTTCTCTCCAGAACTTTGCCAATCTAGTAATAGAAATGGGAAATATGTTACAGCTACTGTGAAAGGCAGGCTTAGTGACAATAGGGTACAATTTTGAATTTCTAAATTTATTCAGTATGATTTCATTTTATTTTCCCCATTTCATATCATCTACCGTACTCCAAATAACTATTCATCCAAAAATACTGCATGACGGTTTTAAAGTCTCTTTTAACTGTAGAGCACGGCCAGCCCTAGACATTCTTGCCTTGATAAAGCGAGTTAGCGAAACGCGCGTCAGTTTGTTGCCTGTGATTACTCCCAGTCTATTTATAAATTAACATTAGCTCTCAAGTTGAAAAATAATCTGATTACAAATTAATATACATGAGGGGCTAGATAAGGCCTACAGGGCTCCTTGCAATGTATAAATAGTTGACCAATGAATGAATGAGAAATTGAAAGGGAATTATATAGTCCCTAAGGTTTTTTTTTCCTACATTGTAATTATATGGAGGTTACTTTGCAATGACATAGTAAGCCTATTGATCATTTATAAACATGAATGATTTAGTCATTATAAGGACGATAAGCAGTATTATGCTTCACATAAAAGGAATGATCCATTTCTGAGTTATATATTTTGATCTAGTTAGTTAAAGCTGACCTGTCCTATCAGTTTTTATAATTGTGATCAGAGGTGACGCATTCTGTCAAAAATAAAAAAAGACTTGAGAGTATTTAGGACTGTCCAATAAAGACAGGAGACCAAATTTGTAATAAAGACAGGAGACTAAATTTATAATATATAGGACTAGATTGACTAAACTGCGGTTTTGAAAAAGTGGAGATGTTGCCTATAGCAACCAATCAGATTCTAGTTATTATTTATTTAGTACATTCTACAGAATGACAGCTAGAATCTGATTGGTGGCTATAGGCAACCTCTCCACTTTTTCAAACCCACGGTTTAGTAAATATACCCCATAGAGTTTAATGACAAATGAATTAAACATAATAGCGAGTTTTAGCAGTTTGACACTGATAGTTATTGCACCTTATTTGCACTTTATTCACTCTAACATATTATTAAATATTTCGCTACAAATTCGGTAAGAGAATGGAAAGTTCTATATTTTTTTAAATAAAAAAAATACCAGAGTGCCGGGAGGTCCCCACACACTGATTGGTGAATGGCTGGAGCTATCCGCCAATCAGTGTTCTGGGATCTCTCTACTCAGTATGATGTCATCACGGCATGCCCCGACATCATCTACAGTGCACAGAGAGACACAGTGGGAACATCCAGAGATGTTATATTGGCCTCCAGAACGGGGTTGACATTAAAAAGTAGTCATTAGAATGCAATGTGTTTCGTGTATGCTCTTTGTATTGCAAATAGGTTGCCAAAAAGACTTCTGTATTGTATATTGTTTATTAATATGCTCTTCGGATTGTATATCGGTCCTCAAGATGCTATTCGTGTTGTATATTGAGAACTCTAGATTTTTTTCTGTATTGTAAATAGAGCACAAGGTTGATCACTGTATTGTATAAAGATCACTAGATTGCTCTATGTATTGTACAGAGATCACTATTATTTTATCTGTGTTGCATAGAGATCACTAGAATCTCCTTTGTGTTACATTTAGATCTCTAGAATGTTCTGAATGTTCTGTCTTTTGTATCTTTAATTAACAGTCAGTCTGTATTTTTGTTTAAAAGTAGCAATGGTGTGTGCTCGCTAAGCAAACAAGACATTATCAAACGTCAGAACCACAATTGGGTCCTGGCAGACCTACCTGCTGTGAGCAAGGATGATCTTCGGCACTGAGTGCTGTGTCCTTTCAATGGCTGCACATGTGCAGATCTGATTTCCTCTTAAGCCGTCTCCCTCTCTGTCACTGAAGCTGCAATTACCTGCAGGATATTTAAGGCACATGACCCTTCAGTCAGGTGCCTGTTCTTTAAGTCTTACTCTGACTGTGGAAAGACATGGCTCTTTTTGCTCCTGCTGCTCCAGTGATTCCTTAAGCTGCTGTTCAGTGCAACTCATCTCCAGATACCACTTCCTCGTGTCCAGCTGGCTGCTCCAGTGATTCTTCGTTTGCTGTTCAGTACCACTCATCCACAACGAGCTTCTCTTCAAGTCCAGTTTACTGCTCTGCGGCATCTCTCTGCAGAGTTACGACTATTCCTATTACTCTCCATACAGGTCTCGTCTAACACTCTCTCAGGGGGCCGCGACCTGTGGGGTAGTGGTTGTGAAGCCCATAGCCCCTTGCGGGGGTCGTTGGTGAAGACAACTTGCCCCGTTAGACTCCGCGCCTCCGGGTAGATTAGTGCCGAGTTAGACACAACCAGGGATCCTAATCTCCGCTCAGAACTGTGACAGACATTTATCATATACCAGGAATTCCCTTAGAATAGGCCATTACTTTCTATGAAATTTCCTCCTATCAGAGAAGAGCGATTTCTATAATGCCCTGAGCTTTCATTATATTTGCCTATTATTCTATGCTAAACCATGGCTCCCTTTTGAGGAAAGACAATATTGGTTCACAATATGATAATAGCACCGTTGTAGCTAACACTTTTCTTAAAATGTATATAACTTTATAAACCCCTTCCAATAATGTATAAACAATGTAATATTATTCTAAGTAATATTGCATAAAGAGTAATATATTTATGGAATATTCCATTAAAAGGATTTAAAGGTCTAAACGGAAATATGTTATTTAACTGCAGGAATGGTACCACTATTTTCTTAACATCATCATCACTTCTTTTAACAACATCCACTGTATGTTTAAGCTGTATAAGACTAAGTGGCAATACAAAGTACATTTTTGTATGGGACAATATAGCAAAATATTCAATATAAAGCGCTGAGCTGAAAGACCATTTCTGCATTTCCATTCGGCAAGTTATCAGCAACCAGATTACTAAACACCCTGATAAATTTAGCGATTAGTGACAAATGTTCTGAAAATAAACGGATAACGTAAGTAAATAAAGATATTAGTATGATACAGCAGCTTATCTCTGGCGTAACGGACCAGGTGGTTTCCCAAACTAAAGGTTAAGCTCTCAATGACCCCTTAATACAGAACCTTTTGTTAGATGCCTCTCGCTGGGGGCATTTTTCCTCCACAGTGCTGTGGAAATAAGCTCTGTCTCTTGTGTGTGATCAGCAATGTCAGCTCTTCTCACCCTAAATTCATCCTTCCCTGATTAGTACGTCCAGTGGAATTCCACAGGATTAATATAGCCCAAAATCCAGGTCTTTTCTTTACTGTGTGTGTATATGGAGATTGTTATTGTTTAATGCATTAGTGGTGATGTTGTTATATGACATGGCAGATAGGATTGGATAGGATTATACCTAGCATGCTATGGGAATTTCTCCACAATATTGAAGTCACGTGAGGCACTCATTGGATAGAATCCATACACACAGTATTGGCAAGAAGGTACTAGTCGGCAGACCTCCCCCCGACTAGTACATGCATTGATAACACAGCTGCACACCAGATCTTGGCAGTGCTGTTGGGTAATATTCTTTGATTTTGCAAAGTGTTCTGTACTGTTCCATATGACATCATGGTACATAAATTGAGAGCACTAGGATAATGGCGAAAAACATGAGCTTGGGTAAAAATTGAATCATAGAACTCCCATCAGACCTTCCAAACATCCCTATTTGGGTGGGACTGTCCAAATTTTCAGACCTCAAAAGAGATGTAGGTATGCAATAATGTGGTCTGAAGGGTATATGAGGAGCTCTGAGACGTATGTGAGTAGGTCTGAGGGGCATGTGAGGAGGTCTGAGGGACATGTGAGGAGCTCTGAGGGGCATGTGAGGAGGTCTGAGGAACATGTGAGGAGCTCTGAGGGGCATGTGAGGAGCTCTGAGGGACATGTGAGGAGCTCTGAGGTCATGCGAGGAGGCCTGAGAGTCATGTGAGGAGGTCTGAATTTATTATCATCATTTCATTATATAATGCCAATCATATTATGCAGCACAGTACAGAGTATATGTCATCATTCACGTGAGTATTTACTGCATTGGAGAAGTTACCAGCATGTTTTTGGAGTTTGGGAAGATACAAATTCCACACAGGGAATCGAAACCAAGACCCCATTGCTGTGAGGCAGCGATGCTAACCACTGTGCTACCGTGCTCCCCATCACAGAGCTAATCCCTTTGCTGTAAATTGATACATTGATTGCTGGACACACCGTCAGATATTGATGGCAATAAAATCATTATTGGATGCACCAGTTACCTCTATCTGATCCCTATCTATGTGTTTGTGGTTGTCCATCAACTGCACTAACAGGTCGCAATGATGGATTTGTGTAAACTGGTTACGCACATGATTAGCCTGCATGCAACCCGTTTAAGATAAGATATTTGCTGCTTTATAAAACATTTTCATAGGCAAACCTAGGGGGGGTTTTCTAGTGCCTGGAAACCCCTCTCCAAGCCTGGGACACTGTATAATTGAGGTGGCTGGACTCTGCCCCCGCTTCACACGGCTCTGCTTGAAAAGGGAGAGCTGTGTGCACCTAACAGTAGTCCATGCAGCATTGCCCATGTATATTATGGGGATAGGAAGAGTTGGAGAGCAGCCAGGCACTGGCTAAAATTATAGCCACGCCCCCATGCATGCTGGTAACGCCCACTGGTGGTGTGGTGTGGAAACCCCCCTCTACAAATCCTGCGTTTGCCCCTGATTTTACATTAGTTCTTGGATCGGTAATACTTTTCCTAACAATCGGCATATCTGTAGCAATCCATTTCAACCAATCAGCTTTGGCCGTTCTAAAGCATTTCAGACAATGACAGCAAATGTCACATTTGTTACATGTACACTTTGCAAATAATCATCAGTGTTAGTAACGTTGCATCGGGCAGGAAGAAAACACAATTACAAGTACATAACTGGCAACTTGACATGATTTTAATTGTGTACTAATCGAAAGATGTCTAAAGTGTCTGTAGATCTTTTACTGCTCCGCTGTTGGCGAGTAAAAGTTTTCTGTCAAGTGTCTAATCAATGTGAATTATTCATTATTGTACAAAAACTCAAGAGCTCTATAAATACAGAATAGATGACAGTGCAAGGTTGTAATGGTCTTCTGCTATTTTATTAATGACGATAACCTTTTTACAGTGTAGTCAAGCGCAGTATTCACAACCATAAAGCAACAAAAATCCACTACTTTTTTTCTTTATATTTATAATTAGCTTTCAGTAGGCTGCTTTATTGTGCAGAAAAGAGTCATTAGTGATCATTACTTTAACCTTTCAGATCCCAGGTTTCAGCGACATGGCACACATAAGTTCATGTGAGGCTGACAGTAAGCATGATATTAATGTATTATCAACTATTAGCAGCGTGGGTTCTTGTGGCAAATAAATATTTGTAGCCTTTATAATTTTGCTAAAAAGAGGGAACATGGACCAAATGAAATGTGAAATTAAAATGTCACAGAAAATCAAATCCTTAAAAACAAGATTAATAATTTTAATCATACTTGCCAACTCTCCCGGAAAGTCCGGGAGACTCCCGAAATTCGGGTCAGCCTCCCGGTCTCGCTGGCATTTCTCCCGCATCCCGATCTCAAATGACGCGATTCTCTGTGAATCGCAGCATTTTGGAGGGCAGGAGAGGGCGTCATTTTGCCCCCGCCCCCGCAGCGTAAATTACGTTTTTGCTGGGGGCGGGGCCAAAATGACAAGTTTCCGGGAGTTGGTAAGTATGATTTTAATTCCACTTTGTTCATACACAGTCTGCAGGGATCATTTACAAAGCAGACCCCAGCAAATCTGGCCGAAAACTGCATTTTAAAGTCACAAATGGCCATTTATACACTGTGGACCCGATTCAGAGTGGAACACAATTCAGAGTGGAAGTGTAGCTTGTAATTGAAAAAAGTGAATGCCTAAGTATTCAAAGTTGAAGATGAATCCAGCTCTGAATGATTAACAGATTAGCAGCATGGGCAGCACAGTGGCGTAGTGGTTAGCATTTCTGCCTCACAGCACTGGGGTCATGAGTTCGATTCCTGACCATGGCCTTATCTGTTTGAAGTTTGTATGTTGTTTGCGTGGGTTTCCTCTGGGTGCTCTGGTTTCCTCCCACAATCCAAAAACATACTAGTAGATTAATTAGCTGCTATCAAAATTGATCCTAGTCTCTCTGTATGTTTGTCATAGTCAGAAAATCCAAATCCATGGGAGTGCGACTACTAAAGTCTCTATAAGCGTCTGTGGATGATTCGCAAACCTCTAATAACAAACAATTTGCTAGTTCGGATGCCCGTCATCATCATCATCATCTGCTACTTACACCTGCCCCTAAACATCCATAAATAAAAACGCCTCATCAGTAGTATCTTTCACTAAGTCCCAGTATGAATCCAGATGCAATTTCCCAAAAACGCCCTTACAGGACATTGTCTATGTTAAGCTGGGTACACACTACAGAAAACTAATGTAGATGCAATTTCTGTAACGATTTTACCAACAAGTGAAAGTCCCGATGAGCATGCAATCACCTACACGATTTACGTTCAGATCTGTGCTCTTCATCTGTCATAACCATCTGCTGAAAAGATCGTGACTCTGAAATTATTATCATGAAATTAGATATTTTAATGAGCCGGAAGCGATGGAGATTGTCTACAGTTGAAGATGTGTCTGGCTCTACATGGCTATACGGACCCGCTACTGGGCCTGAAAAAGACTAATGTCCTCATTAAAGTCATGCGAGAGGTGATTTTATGCACATCAAGCTGCAGATCAAACAGAACCTGCAGAATTAGGGGCAACTACACCAATGCATTCCAATATATGAGGTTTATGTCCAGTATTTCACACGCAAAAAAACCTGGTGTGTTTTCATGAGTTAAACTATAATAATGATAGAGTGAAACAATCAGCATTTGGGAGAAAATCAGGCTAATATTAAGTAAGCCGGGCTTCTATATGCTTTTACTGGTCTGGGTGAGGGTCCTAGAAATGAGCCTAGACAATTTCTTAATTTTTTCCTCTGTTCCGTAAAACTCCAAGATACAGAGAAACTGCGTAAATACGCATGCGCTGGACCATAAACGCCTTATGGTTATTAGATTACCTTTTAAATCTTAATTTATTGATATTAGGGTTTCCATTGCCATAAAAAACCTCCACAATTTTACTCTGGATGGGAGTACTGAGGAGAATCTGGACTGTGGAAAACATTGCTGCAAGGACTGTCTAATAATAGTATGAACATGGCCAAATCTTCACTTGGGATCTGTGCATTGTCCAATTCCTTTTACTTTTTGAGCCTCTGTGTGCAAAAAAAAGATAACTCACTAAGACTCTGCGCTGACTATTGAGAACTAAACATGACTACACTAAAGAATTGGGTAAAGGAGCTACCAAGTCCTTTGTAAGTTGGGCATACGTTTTTGTAAATGGGATGAGTGGAAAGCTACTTTCAAAACCTGCAACAGCCGCTGTGAGAACCTCGGGCCTGATTCATTAAGGATCTTAAATGAAGAGGTATCTTATTTCAGTCTCCTTGTCAAAGCCATGTTACAATGCAAGGGGTGCAAACTATTTTTTCTGTTTTGCACATAAGTTAAATTTCTTGTAGCACACAAATATCAACTTTAAATTTCAGTGTAGAAATAAGCTATCATGTATTTGTGTGCTACATGAAAAAACAGTCAGTACTTAACTTATGTGCAAAACATAAAACTAGTTTGCACCCCTTGCATTGTAACATGGTTTTGTCCAGGAGACTGAAATAAGATACCTCTTCATTTAAGATCCTTAATGAATCAGGCCCCTGGTCATGCCTTGTAGCCTAATGTGATGAAAAGTTTCTGTGATTTGTCATTGTCTGCGTGATAAAAAAAACAAGTGGCCCACTAGGGGTTAATTGGCGCACACTAGAGATCACTCCGGGAGGACAATCAATAATACTATAAATCAGATGGAAAAGGAGAAACTCCTAATGTTTGGCTTCCACAGCTGCTGCAAACCCGTGGTGGATTGCTGTCAGCCACTAATAATAGTCAAAGACACAGAAGAACAAACAGAAAGGGTTGCGCTGTTGAGTCGGCACAAGATATAATTATTAGTATCGTGGGTATTCTCTTAAGATGTAGAGAGAGGCACTGGGTAAAAATATGTATATAAAATATTTATAATGATTCAACCTCAAAAATATAACATATAATATACAACATTGCATGAAAGATTCGATAATATAAAATACATATATCACATATGCAACACAATTATGAATAATCCAATCCTAAAATTGGATGACAACAACCGCGGCTGTATGTTAAAATCAACTAAACACTAGAATGCGCAACATGAGAGGAGTGTGGCCATCACTCATTAAATCAGTCTTGAATATTTTTGGATAAACGCACACGCATACGGTATGGAACATTTCTGACACCTTTGGCCCAAACTGCTTTATTTAGCCTTGTATCAATACGCACATCAGGGGTACGCATCTCTTTCATTGCAAATTTACGGATCTCCTTCACATCCAAAAAGGGCGCGTCAACTATAAAAACTCAATTCATCACAGACATAACGTAATGGATGATATCCAAGGATATAGAGTCCTCCTTCAATAGTAAGTAATCAAGCAGGGTGAATCACCCAGTCACCTGAATCACCGGAATCCGTGAAGGTAAATCTTACGGCTCACACGGCCTGTATTCCTATAGCTCCCTCCTTAGATAGCCAGACAGGCTCCACACGGAACTCACAGATGATATGTGGTTCCAGTGATGTAATCTTGTCACTCCAGACTCCAGCGTGATCAACGCAACAGTGTTAGAGAGTCTTAACAAATGAAGTTAATACCGATCGGAGCATAACGGGCCAATGAAAGGAGGTGGATGCAGGTAATCCTTCCGTAACGAAAAACAGATGATAAAGTTCAGAATAAGGAGGCACATGAACATCCGGATCCAACTCGCAAAAACCCCCTGACGCGTTTCGTGCCTTATTGTTTGTTTTTTTGATTGTCTGCGTGATGACATTCCGATTTAATATCCTGATCTCTCCTCGTCTAAAACATGTACAAACTGTCCTACAATGTCTTAGATTGAACGGACTGTATACGAGTCTGGGAACAACCTAATTTTTTTTCAGGGCTATATTATCTTTGTAGTTATGAACCAATTGTTCCATTGCTGTCAGCACCTCAGAATGAGGACTGCAGGAACAATATAGGGGTTGTGGATCTCAGGTGAAGGGGGTTTTGCTGCAAACAATGACAATATGACAATGTGACAATAAAGAGGGATTATGAGGCTATAGAGGACTGCTATGGGGCTATGGGGTGAGAGTCCTGTGGTCAGCAATTTCAAAATATAATTGGTAAAATATGCCCTATTCTTACCCAAGGTATAACTAAACCTGTTACCCAATCTCTCGTCTTGGGGAATCTGGCGTTCCCCACACCTATCTGTCAGTGCTTCAAACGCTCCAAAATGTTTCATATTTGCCGCACGACTCTGCAACTCTCTACACTGTTTTCCCATATACTCCAGAATATCATCATCATTTATTTATATAGCGCCACTGATTTCGCAGCGCTGTACAGAGAACTCACTCACATCAGTCCCTGCCCCATTGGTGCTTACAGTCTAAATTCCCTAACATACACACAGACACACACACACACAAACACAGAGGGGGGTATTCAATTGTTAGCGAGTTTGTAATTTCGAGCGAGTTAAGTCTTTTTTTTCTTATTTCCGAGCGCGGAAACTTCTCCCGCAATTCTAATTTTTTTTTTTTTTTTTACCGAAACGGTCTTATCGTGCTCCAACCGTTTGTCAATGTTAAAGTATAGGCTGGATGCGAACCCTCAGCGGAAAAAGCTATTCAATTGTTTTTTAACGCTGTGGGTGAAACAGGCAAATCTGCTGTTTTATCTCGCACCTCCTTGGTCTGCTCAAAGAAAAAAATTTTTTTTTAAGTTAAGAAAAATCTAAATTAAACTGAAAAAATAGGTGTAAAAGTTCATTAAAATAACCTGAAAACTGAAAAGTACTATTTTTTTAAAAAAATAACAGTGTAATAATTAAAAAAAAATCCCCCATTAAAAAAATCCATTTTTTAGGGGGGGTGGTTGTGCCTGACCTCGGTCAGCGCTCATCAAAATTGTGAAAAGTAGCATGTTATTTATTTATTTTTTAAACACCAAAATCGTTAGCTCCCCACTCTATACTTAGTCTTAACCCTAGGGCTGGCAGGCTATTGCTGTGTGTGTTTAAATCTTTGAAAAATTTTGCGTAGGGTTCCCCCTATTTTCATTGAACCAGCTCTAGGCAAACCAGCCAGGGAGATAGGCATTATAGCAGGGGGGGAAACGCAGTTTGGGTCCAACAGCCATAATGACTAAACACCCACAGACTGTTCAGCGCTGGCCTGGATTGCCTAGGGAGTGTGGTCCGCTGAAAAATGTAAGCGGGCCACCCCCCTAGGGACACCGCAGCCCAGTGCCGATAGCACTAGGGCTCTTCCTACTACCCTGGGCTGTGGGTAGTAGGGTAATAAATGGGGATTTTGTATGAAAAAAAACAAAAAATTTTTTTTTACTTGTGAAACTACATGTCCCAGCCAGCCATGTTGGCCTAAATAGTGTGGGCATGCTGCTACTTGTCTAACTACAAGCACCAGCGTACCCATGGCACCCAGGGCATGTTTGCACTTGTAGAACCACAAGTGCCAACATCCTCTTACACCCACGGCTGGCTGTGATCTGTAGTTCCACAAAGCAAAATGTTAAATAAAAGCACAACACCCTCATTCCAACCACAAATCTTTATTAAAAATAATAAAACCCCAAGAAATGCAGTAAACACCCTCATGTACACCATAGATTTTTATTAAAAACAAATAAAACAAAATACTCACCATGGACGAAATCCTCAGTTTTCTGATGCTTTACCTACACACACTCATTTACGCAAAGTCCCAACAAATATTTGTACCTTATAAATGTTCATGCTTGGCCAGTGTTCACGAAATGTTTGTAAATGGCAAAAAATTTACCTGCTTGTAAAATCTATCTGCTGTCCAGGGGGGGGGGGGGGGGGGCATTGTTGCTTGCAGTGGTGGGCCCTTCTTGATTGCAGTGTGGGGCCCATTCTCTTGTGCAGTGCTGGGCCCTTCTTGATTGCAGTGTGGGGGCCCATTCTCTTGTGCAGTGCTGGGACCCTTCTCGATTGCAGTGTAGGGGCCCAATCTCTCTTTGCAGTGCTGGGGACCTTCTTGATTGCATTAATTTTCTTTTATTTTTTATACTAAAATGACTGCCTTAACCACTCCTCATTTCAAACTCGCTAGGACCAATAATAGAGCGCGAGGGGGTAGATGCAGTGTTAACAATTGAATTGAGCGTTGTTGTTTTTTAAAACGACTCGCTCGAACAGGAAAAAACGAGCGCAGGTTTTTTCTTTTTTTCGAGCGCAGGGATTTTCAACCCGTCTCGCTAACAATTGAATACCCCCCAGAGACTTGGGTCAATTTTGATAGCAGCCAATTGATCTACTAGAATGTTTTTTGGAGTGTGGGAGGAAACCGGAGCACCCGGTGGAAACCCACGCAAACACAGGGAGAACATACAAACTCCACACAGCCATGGTCGGGAATTGAACTCATGACCCCAGTGCTGCGAGGCAGAAGTGCTAACCACTTAGCCACCGTGCTGCCCGCAAGAATATAATTACTTATCGTCGCCAAAAATACCACTCACACATCTCAACAGCATTTTGAAATACCGCCCTCCACAAATGATTAGATGTACCTCTGACCTTGTCTCATTGTTGATAACCATGTCTCACTCCGGCTACCAGACTTTTACGCGGCCGATACCCACTTTTGGTATTCCCTGCTCTCCTACAGCCTGCAAATCTTATTTTTAAACATTGTCTGAAAACCCATCTCTCTTCTAAAGCTTAACCTACTCCCACCTACATCACTCACACCTCCCTATACCTGTTGCTTTCACACCACGCCGCTAAGCTCCACCCCCTCTCACAAAGGCGAGGCTGTACGTGTCACTGCGCCTATCTATCGCGGGGCCAGCACATCATCTGTTCTGCCCTCACGACAGTCCCATTGTTCATTCTGAGCCATACTCACCTCTCTTGTCTCAGCTCTCTTCCAATTACAATGTAAGCTCTTTCATGTCTGCATTTAGTGCCACACTAAGCTAATCATAAGACTCTTTCAGCATGAAAAAGAATTCAGCTTAAAAGCTAGATTTACTAAACTGTGGGCTTTAAAAAGTGGGGATGTTGCCTATAGCAACCAATCGGATTCTAGCTTTCATTTATTTAGTACTTTCTACAAAATGACAGTTAGAATCTGATTGGTTGCTATAGGCAACATTCCCATTTTTTAAAACCCGCAGCTTAGTAAATCTAGCCCTAAGTCTGTTTCCAAGCGGAATTATCAGCGTGCCACGTATCCTCTGGTAGGCTCCGGAGGGTTTAATTTTATCTGCACATCAACAATAACAAGATACAAACTAGTAAAACAAGTCATAACTTTGTGCTGCATGTAACATTAATGGGATATATTCTATAAATTGTCATAAAAAGAAAATAACATTTTTTTTTAATAGATTCATTGTTACCAATATTAAATGTCATTTATTATTTGGCACTTGAGCATCATTTTGTCACTCTATTATAGAAGACTTTACTACAATAATCTGTATGAAGGTATTATTTGTGCTATGGCGCCACCTGCAGGACAATAATATAAATCAGCACTAAACAAATAAAAGTATGTGTACAATAGCCCATTGGTGACACCATATCGGCTTTGTTTGTTGTTACATGGCTCAGAAATTGTTTTGTATAAAGTGCAAACCCTTCATATCTTTTGAAACATCTAAGGAAAAGAAGACATGAGAAATATATATTTAAGTATATACATTTCAACAGTCAACTTTCTGAAAGGTAAATGCTTTACTTTTTAGCACTGCTGCAGTGGAGCGTCAGTTGAATGCTAAACAGCTGACATTCATGGGAACTTTGTGGCTAATTGAATTCGCCCTTTAGTGTTTTCCATACGTAATTATGTCATTTTGCAGGTTGTAATGAAATAAATTTGTTTGTATTTATGTAATTTTTGTCACTTCTGTACTGATGTTATTTTTTCATTTTGTTGCAAGTTATGACCTCCTATGTAATGTGCTGCGGATCTCTTGTGGCGATTATAAAGATAAAAATAACAGTAACATTAAAATAACATTTTTAGTGCTAGGTGCAGTACCTTTAGCAGACTGCAGGTGGCCATATCAATAGAATAAGTTTGGTGGCTGAACATTTTCCATAGAAATTTCTACATTTCATTATTTCAAGGTAAGGAGCCACAAAATTCTGCAGCACCAGACAGTTGGCATACTAAATCATATATAAATCATATAAAAAACAAGTTATATAGTCATATAACCAGGAGCGCAGAGAGGGGGGGCGGGTACATAGTACCGGGGCTGGGCCTGCCTGTGGAGTAGAAGAAGCCACCAACCTGGTGTGGTCATACCCTCTTTGCAAATATGGAACGGGCCCAAAGAAGTTGCCGTACTGGGGTCCGTAATTCCTCTTGCCAGCCCTGCATATAACTACATATGAGGTTGACAAAGGAGGTGCAGACATGAGACAAAGAGTAAAGAGGGACCTGTTCATAAGAGCTTACAATCTACATTTGTAGTACTGTATACTATACTATACCCAGGGGCACGCCGGTAGATTTTAGCCTCAACTCAGCAGCCAATTAGGAACATCTTTAAGGATATAAAAAGCAGGTAGCCCAGGGAACCAGCCCAAGGTAGCCCACTATGGGACCGGACCAGGGTATTTTACTTACCCTGGTTTTCCTTGTAATGACAGTATCCTCAGATTATTCAGCACTAAAAAAAACACTTTAAAATACATTTCTTAAACAGCGCCAGTAATAAATTGCCTTGAAAGCAGCAACGGAGTCTTGAGAAGAACAGACTTGTTAAATATCGTACAATATAAATGATTATGATTGAAATATAATCCCAAAATGGAGACAATGGCAGACTGTCTTACCATTGTCCTAAAAAAACAAATTATCTTCATTTGCGACGAACCCTGAAGGACAAAATTTGACATAGGCTTCACTAATTTAATTTGGATTCAAATTGATTTTAATAGTGTTTCATGTTATCAGTCTTCTACCCGTTAAGTTTATTTAAATGATTTTGCAAATTTAAAAATGTAGTGCAAGCATAGAGCAATAGTGGCATCTAGTGGGAATATAGCAGAATGCAGTACACTATAATTTAATGACAATTCATATTACTATTATTATTATCTTTTATATATAAGACGTCACATAAGGTTTGCCGTGCTGTACATGACATATACAGAACAATCTACACAATTATATCTCTCTCTCTAAATATATATACACATCACAATCTATAAACATACTTTATAGATCTATTATTATAATAATAATTGAACATATGTTTCTGTATCACTTTTTGCAATTTTTCTCTAACGATATAACATTTTTCATGCTTTTTATGTACACTGGAATATGATGCAGTCAGGGCTGCCAAGAGGAATTCAGGGCCCCGGTACAACAAATTCATGGGGCCCCCCTTATAGTTGAGTATGCTAAAACAAATTGCGCCACCTTACGGCAGCGGAGGTGTGGTCATGCATTTGGGGCCGTGGCAAATGCGCCATTCGGGCATGGCTAACATCGAAATCACTAGGCTCTCAATTCGCCCGAGCATCACATATGTCCAAGCACTCGTGACTTTCAGGACATCTAGCACCACAGTGTAGTATAGAAAAAATGCAGTGTGTACACAAACAGTTCAGTCTTGGCCTGCACCTTACATTGGGCACAACACTCACCAAAAATTGACATTGTCCCTACTAGAATCACAACATTTCACATACTGTCCTGCTCTCTCCTACCTGTTCTTCTCACTTTCACCACCTGTGGCTGCATGTTTCTTTAGTTGCGGCTTGTCTGGATCCTGGAATGCTGGGGGCCCTATTTGGAAATAAATAGCTACATTTAGATAATTCCAAACAACCCTGGCGTTCAATCAATACCATCCACGATTAAGAATTAGGCCTTCCTCCAGCTCCAACATTACAATAATGTGCCCCTTCATCATCGCCATGCCTTATGATCACACTGCGCCCTCCATGCTGCTTTTGCCCCCTTCACCTGGCTCCCCTTCATCACACTATACTATGCTGCCCCCCCCTTTTTCAATCCCACTGTACCATGCCTCCCCCCCTTTTTAACCCCAATGTGCCATGCTGCCCACCATTTTTTAACCCCACTGTGCCATGCTGACCCGTTTTTTAACCCCACTGTGCCATGCTGCCCCGTTTTTTAACCCCTGTGCCCCCCTCGTTTTTTAACCCCTCTGTCATGCTGCCCGTTTTTTAACCCCTCTGTGCCCCCCTAATTTTTTTACCCATCATCCTGCCTCCCCGTTTTTTTAACCCCTCTGTGCCCCCCCTCATTTTTTAACCCCTCTGTCATGCTGCCCCCCCCCTTT
Organism: Mixophyes fleayi; assembly: GCF_038048845.1. Taxonomy (NCBI): domain Eukaryota; kingdom Metazoa; phylum Chordata; class Amphibia; order Anura; family Limnodynastidae; genus Mixophyes; species Mixophyes fleayi. The sequence goes on from NC_134404.1 coordinate 329,949,757, forward strand.
TCTAACCCCCCTGTGCCCCCCCTCATTTCCCTCCCTTCACTTACCTTTTCTCCTCTCTGCTTTCTTGGTCTTCTCTGCTGCTCTGTGCTCCATTGTTCCAGACTGACTGAATGCTGGGCGTGACATGATGACGTCACACCCGGCATTCAGACAGTCTGAATGGAGCACAGAGCAGCAGAGAGGAAGGATGCCGGCTCCGCGATCACGTGAGTATGTTTTTTGTTTTTTTTTAACTACACTGCTCCCCCCACCAACGACCGAGCCCCCCCCCCCTCCCACCGCAAAAAAAAAAAGAAGAAAGAAAAAAAATCGCTTTGAAAAAAAATAAATAATAATAATAAAAAAAAAATCGGCAGCGCAAGGGCCCGGGCCCCCTTACATGCCCGGGCCCGGGTAATTAGTACCCCCCCCTCTCGGCGGCCCTGGATGCGGTGGTTGTATAATATAGACAACAATAATATTCAGTGCTGACACAGGACTATAATTTGCATAAATGGTGGGGAAAACTAGTTGTTACTGACAATGTCCCACAAATAGATTGAGAATATAACACAGACAGAGTGGTTCTTAAAAATATAAAAAAAACTTTAATTGAACCAGGCAAATACTTTATCCACAGAGAAGCTGTGAAAACAAAACATTAAAAAATCAACCAATGACAAAACAAATTTTAAAAGGACTATAGCACTAAAGGGATGACTTAAGAATGCAGCGAGTATATATGAACTGGCAATAGATATAGTATTAGGCAATTTCATACTATTAAGACTTATTGCAATTTTCCTGTTATAAGTCTATACTGTATATGTAAAGCATGAATTCGCACCCGAAATATTCAGAAATCAATGGTGTTAGGTCAGGGGTGGGCAAACCAGTCCTCAAGGGCCATATAACAGTTCATGTTTTTAGGATTTCTGTCTGTAGAAACAGCTGGGATAATTACTGACCCAGCCAAATAGATTAACTCAGCTGTGCATGATTAAAGAAATCCTAAAAACATGAACTGTTATATGGCCCTTGAGGACTGGTTTGCCCACCCCTGTGTTAGGTGATACATATGTTATAACCAGACCTCAGATGTCAATCGATTGTTATCTTCACGCTATAATGACTCCCATAAAAACGGGCACTGATTTAAAAGTACCTGATGGTAATTGGAGCACCACAATTCTGTGCTGGTTCTGTACACAGGTCAAAATTGCCGAATGATGTAAAGCCTTTGGTTTGCCGGCTGTGTGTTGTTACGACTGCCTAAGTTTTGTATGTGTCAGCAGTACCTCAAATCCACCAGAGGTGCTGCTGTTCTGCTCCTGATCTTGCACCATGCCTGAAGGGGTTAACCTCCTTGCCTAATTAGAACTGCACCTGTCGCACTGCTTCAAATACCTGCCCCAAGCTGTGCTCTATGCAGTTCATCCGTGTACACCTGGCTGCTGCTCGTGTCTCCCTGTTCCAGTTTGGTTCTGCAGCTGCTTGATCTACCGTTGTGACCTTGGCCTGTTTACCATTGATGCTTGTTTGCTCGTGACCCCGAACTCTGCCTGGATACTGGATACTGCTTGAACTCTCGTTGCCCAAAACCTCTGCCTGTTTAACGATCTATGCTAGTTTGCTTGTGACCCTGTACTCTGCGTGGACTCTGGTTTTGCTTGTACTTGTGTTGCCTGGACCTCTGCTTGGTCACTGGACTCAACTCCTCTGTTTGCTTCCCTGGACAGACTTGTGCATCCTGGCAATAGGGTAACTCTATATTTGTTCCAGCATTTTATCTGTCATTTGCTTTGAACCTGTTGCTCTGTGAACTTTCCTGCCACACCTGTTCATATTTATGTTGGGAGTTATACCTGTTTATGCTGTTACATGAAAACGTGCATATTCCTTTAACTGAATCTTTGCTCATATATTCTGCCGGAATAAAGACATTTGTAATCATACTTCCGTGGCCACTTTCTGAGTTTACTAGGAATCATAACATGTGTATACAAGATCTTTTGCCTTTAGGGAGTTTGCACATGAGAGGAGATCTGTTCCATCATTAGTTAAATCTGCTATCCACGGTTTGTGTAGCTTAATGAAGAGATTTAGTAGTACTGCACCTCAGTATCAAAGGTGGTATTAGGAATCAAATTCGGATCCTGGGGTGAATTATCTAAGCCTGACTGACGCGTTTCGTCTGACTCTGTCAGACTTTTTCAAAGATGAAAACTTGAGCTTCACTTGGAGATCTGAACACAAAGACCGCCAAAACTAGGCCAGTAACTGGACCCCACGATCGGAGATTATTTCTGAAGGCAAACGATGGAGTCTGAAAACCTCCTGAATAGACAATTGAGCCAGATTTGGAGCGGAGGGTAGTCCAGTGAGAGGGATAAAATGGGCCATCTTGGAGAACTTGTCAACTACAGCCCAGATGTTGTTGAACCCTTTAGAAACTGGTAGATCAGTAATGATGTCCATAGACAGATGAGTCCAGGGTTGGTGAGGAATAGACAATGGTTGAAGTTGGCCGGCAGATGTCAGATGAGATATTTTATATTGGACACACCTGGAACAGGAAGCTATGAATTCTTTGATGTCCTGCTTAAGAGTAGGCCTCCAATAGGATCTTTGAAGAAATTTGTAAGTCTTCTGAACTCCAGAATGTCCGGAAAATCAGGCAGCATGAGCCCATTGAAGCAATTTCTTGCGAAGTGCTGGAGCCACAAAACTTTTTCCCAGAGGTTGGGTAGAGCCAATATCGGTGGTAGAAAAGGACACAGGATCGATGATGGGAGTTTTTTGGGTGAGGCAAAGATCCTCAAATTTAACCATGGAACAAAAAAGGGCAACGGCCTTACAATTCTGGAAGCCTGGCCAGTAGGATACCTTGAAGTCAAACCTGGAAAAGAACAAGGCCCATCTAGCTTGGTTTTTATGAATCTGTGACGACAGAGATGGTATATTAGGCATCTTCTGTCATGAACACGCTCTCAGCTTTCGTGACTTTGAGTGTTTGCTGTATGAGGTTACACGCGATTACAGCCCGCAGTCTCTCTGTACCTATCACACAGGATATAGACCTACTGAATCGCCCCCCACACAGTGCTCTCACACCCCTATACACTTCAGGTTTCCCACCACCTACTGCATACGGGCAATAGGACCCCAATATACTGTCCCACACCTGCACACAAGGCTTCTGGCTACCCACAGGCTAGCAAGGCCCACACCAGCAAACAAAGGGTTAACTCTTCCCACCTCCAGACTGTTACACAAATGTAAATGCAAGCACATACTAGGCTTGTTAGTCAAATGTTCGACTGTATTAACAAATCTCACACCGGAATTCAAAGGGTTAACTTGGTCGGGCTATATTCTTCTTAACAGGCTAATGGTTTTGTTAGAGTATCACGCCACTTATTAATTTTATAGATTTAATATACGAAGGTACAGGGCATTCAGATATAAAAAAACAATTAATAAACAATTGACATAACATACACACGCAAAGCAGTTTAAAATAAAAGGAGTTACATTCAGAGTATAACTTCCATGAGTTGTATAATCTGTGCCATGAGAAATTGGCTAGGAAGATGGACAGATTATCAATATGGATTGATTTTTCCAAATGACTGACAATTTGCCCCTTCCCAACACAGGTTTTTTAAGCAAAATTAAATGGGACGGTCTTCACACGGGCAGTGTTAAATGCTAATAGGGGGGCAGGGATGTCCAATGGGTGTCACTATATTGCTCACAAATATTCCAAAAGTTTTACCTTTGGTAATTTTTCACAGATATATCCCAAGGACATAACTCCCCCTTCAATAAACAGGTCATAATCTCCTGTACATTTAAATACCAAACATGTGGAAATTATGACAATGTGACATATCTTTCCTACAGACATATGATTATAGCTATTCCTGGATACCGCCAGTACCTGTCATTCACAACCCTGGTGTGATTTCTGCTCCTCAGTATGGAGTACAACCCAGAGTTCCCAAAATATCAACTATGATGAGATTTTCCTTTTGAAGCACATATTTTTGTATACCTGTATATGCCTTCAAATGCTGTTTTTGGCTGCAAGGATGTCCTGCTGTGACTGGCCCCACAAAGTATATTCAGGTGTCCAAAAACTAACTTGTGTCAGGATATGTGGGCAGCACGGTGGCTAAGTGAATAGCACTTCTGCCTCACAGCACTGGAGTCAGGAGTTCAATTGCCGACCATGGCCTTATCTGTGTGGAGTTTGTATGTTCTCCCCGTGTTTGCATGGGTTTCCTCCGGGTGCTCCAGTTTCCCCCCCCACTCCAAAAAACATACTGGTAGGTTAATTGGCTGCTAACAAATTGACCCTAGTCTGTGTGTGTCTGTGTGTGTATTAGGGAATTTTGACTGTAAGCCTCAATGGGGTAGGGACTGATGAGTTCTCTGTACAGCGCTGCGGAATTAGTGGCGCTATATAAATAAATGGTGATGATGATGATGATGATATAGCTCACAGCAGGGGCTCTTTGAAACTGCTACAGGCAACATTGCTATTTTCTAACATGGGGATGTGCAGAGTTACTGAATACACATACAACAGAGTTTCTGACTTCACATATTACACTTTAGTAGTTCAACTTATCAATGTATTCATTTGATATACCATATTTACACTGCAGTTATGATATCGGCCTTATTCCCCACAATTATGTGCTGGGTTACCCCTTATAACTGTAAGTTCTCTATGCTCACAACACCTTCCAACAAATGTCTCCATTCCTCCAAAGCCAATTTAATGGCTAATAATTCTTGATCTCATATAGAGTAGTTTTTCTCTGTTGGCAGAAATTTGCAAGAAAAATAGCCCAAGCTTCTTTGGACCAATTGGAGGGATCGGACCCCTTTGTGCTAAGGGATGTGATGGGAGCCACATGAGTGGAGAAATTTCTAATGAATTTCCTGTAATAGTTCACAAAACCCAGAAAGCGTTGGACCACCATGAGAGCTGCTGGAAGAGGCCAGTTGAGAAGCGTCTTGAGGTTCTCTGCAACCATCTGTAAATCAGTACCAGAAATAATGTAACCTAAAAAGAAGATGGATGGTACTTCAAAGGTGCATTTTTCCAAGTTACGAAAGAGCCGGTTGGTACGTAGTTGTGAAAGAACCTCTTTGACATGGGCACGATGTGATTCTAGATTATTGGAGAAGATAAGAATGTCGTCCAAGTAGACAACAACTGTTTTGTAGAGGAGGTTTCATTGACATAATGCTGGAATACCGCTGGGGCATTACTCAATCCGAATGGCATGACAAGGTACTCGTAGTGCCCATCACAAGTGTTAAAAGGGGTCTTCCATTCGTCCCCTTCGCGAATTCTAATTGAATTGTAAACTCATCTCAAATCTAGTTTGGTAAAGATGGTAGCACCTCTGACACAATCAAACAGTTCCGTGATAGGGGGCAAAGGATAACAATTTTTAATGGTAATATCGTTCAAACCCCCATAGTCAATGCAAGGGCAGAGACTGACATCGTTTTTCTTCACAAAAAAGAAACCTGCTCCTGCAGGAGAGAAACATGGATGGATAAACCCCTTCTCAAGGTTCTAATGGATATATTCAGACATAAACTTAGTGTCAGGAAGAGAGAGCAGGTAGTTACGCCCCCTAGGGGGTGTCTTCCCTGGCATCAAATCTATAGGACAATCCCACTCTCTATGTGGTGTTAAGGAGAAAGCACCAGCTTTACTGAAGACATCAGAGAAGTCCCTGTAAGGTAAGGGTGGAAGCTCTTGACCAGAGGAGACTGTGGTCCCAAGTGGTATAACACGCTGGAGGCAGGAGTCCTTACAAGATACACCCCAGGATGTAATCTGAGATGTAGTCTAATAAATCTGGGGTTATATAACCGGAGCCAAGGTAAACCTAGGATAAAGGAATGTGAAGCTTTGGGAATGATAAGAAACTTAAGCAATTCTGAGTAAAGAACCCTCACTCTAATCTTGAGAGGATTAGTCTGGTAGGTGATAATACTATTTGAGATGCAACTTCTATCCACTGCCGTGATGTAGAAAGGTCGAGTTAATTGCTCTGTGGGTACCCGCAATTCTTGAACCGCTGTGGGAGTAATGAAATTTCCAGCGGCACCAGAATCAAGAAGAGCCGATTAGCTCTTGGTTCTCTGAGCATGTTCAAGAGTGATTGTTAGTACACAATCAGATTTTTGTGGAGAAGAATTGACTACTCCTAACCTAGCTTCTTCATCACCGGTTAGGAGCGGGAGTTTCCCGGATGCTTGGGGCAGAAATCAAGTAAATGTCCCGAAGCTGCACAGTAAATGCACAAGTTCGCCAGTCGGCGTCTCTGACGCTCCTCTTTGGTTAAACGAGTTTGGTTCACCTGCATGAGCTCATTGCTTGGCGGTGAGGACTGCCAAGGCCAAAGTTGATGATGCGGCTTAATCCTTTCACCCCTTCCTTTCCAGGGCACGCTCCCAAAAGCGTAAATCAACTTTAGTTCACAGGGAAATTAGTTCTTCAAGTGTAGAAGGCAGATTACGAGTAGATAGCTCATTCTTAATTTTATCACACAAGGCTCTCCAGAAGGCTGCGATCAGGACCTCTTTCTTCCACTTCAATTCAGAGCCAATATTTGGAACTGAACCAAGCATTGGCGCACAGGACGAGAGGCTTGTCGAAGGCGTAGGATTTCTAAGGATGCTGATGTGGATCTGCCTGACTCATCAAAGATCCGATGAAAGGCTGCTGTGAATCCAGAATATGAGGAAAGCAGGGGATCTGCTTTTTCCCACAATGGAGATGCTGGAGCCTAGGCTAATGCTTGTCCCGATAAGAGGGAGATAATGAATGCAACTTTTGCTTTCTCTATGGGGAAATTGCTGGGCTGTAGCTAAAAATGGATCTCACATTGGTTCAGAAACCCTCTGCACAGTTTTGGATCGCCATCAAACTTGGCAGGAGTTGGCAGAAGAAGATGAGAAGCTGTGGCAGGAACTTGAACAGGTGGAGCTTGTACAGAAACAGAAGAGTAACCTGAACTGAGAGTAGTTTGAATGCTGTCCAGACGAGAGGACAATTCTTGAAGGAACTGCATGCAGTTTCCTGACTCACTAGCCGATTCACCAGACTTTGCATTGAGCCCACTCCTAGGGGCAGATCACCAGTGGAATTTATTAGGCCAGTGCACACTTCACGCCTGAGGATCTGTCTGTACCCAGACTGGGTGGTGTCTCTGGAGTTAGGCTGGTGATAGACTAGCAGAGAAGACCAGGCAGGAACTTGATTGCTGGAACCAGAATGCTGGATGATGGAACCGGAACAGAACCGGATTGCTGGATGACAGAACCGGAAAGGAACTGGAATGCTGGATGATGGAACCGGAATGCAGACTGCACTGACTGAACTGGAACAAACAGAAAAGACTGCAGACTGCTGGGAACCAGGTTGGCGTTGGAAAATACAACGTTGCACTGGCAACAGGTAAGGGCTCCAGGAAGTCCTTTCATAGTAGTTGATGATTCCTTATTGGAGACTGCAGTCAGCTGGGCAGAAGCAGCACTCTGAGTTGCTGAGATGGATCAGGTGATCATATCCAAGATTGAAGCTCCCAGGAACTGGTTTTGGAGGGAAACCTGAAGTAGAGGCTGCTATCCCCTGATTGGCTGGGAGGAATCATGTGACCGAATCCAAGATGGCAGCTCTGATTCTGGAGGGATCTTTGGAGTGGAGACAGACTGGGCAGCATTTTGCAGAGAGATCTGAAAGACAGTGGAGAGGTAAGTGACAGGAGGGCCTGGTGTGTGACACTTGTTTTGCATTAAGACCAAACAACTTCACTTTGGTCTCATCTGTCCAGAGAAGATTGTTCCAGAAGTCTTTTATTTTGTTCAGATGCATTTTTATGTTTCATAGAGCAATATATATATATATTTAGAGCATGGGCTTTCTCCTAGCTACTCTTTCAAAAAGCCATACTTGTTCAATCCTACTTTGATGGTAGAGTCATGGTACCTGATTCATCAAGGAACATAAACAGTGATTTTGAGCATACAGTCCGCAAAATGAATCTGCGCATACCCAGACCAAGTTCATACACCACAGAACGAAGCACCATCCAAAGGACACTTACTACAGCCCACGATATTTGGTAAGGAACGGGACGGGAAAGGGGCGTTTCATTTTTTTCCCCTGTGTGTTCTTTTGTGAATTTATATTCCACATATGTATTGGACGTATCCTGCAGTGTCCTGTCTAGTAGAGCGCACCTACACCCATAGTTATCACCACACGTATCTTCACATTCACTTCTTGTTGAATTTGGGCATACATATACCCAATTTACATCTGTCTTAAAACAAACACACATTGCGCTCAGTACGAGCAGGCCCGGCGCTCCCATTAGGCAAGGTTAGGCACTTGCCTAGGGCGCCGGGCTCTGAAGGGCGCCCTCCAGAATGAAAATTACTTTAAAACTGTGCGGCGACCGCTGACCATACCTGTCACGGCCGCCGCACAGCATTCAGATGCACGGGGGAGGGGGGGAAGAGGCTATTGCTCACCACCGCCGCCTCTCTGCTCCGTCTCCTCCACTCACTAGTGTCAGTGAGTGGAGGGGAGGAGACGGAGCAGAGTGGCGGCGGTGGTGAGGTAAGGAAAGATGGGGTGAAGAGGGAGGAGGGCACCGTTTTTGCGCGGGGGGGGGGAGGGGGGGTGCGCCGCCGATTTTTTCAAAATGCCTTGGGCGCCATGGACCCTAGCACCGGCCCTGAGTACGAGGGCCTTGATCAATCAGGTCCATGAGCTTTAATATTTAATTGAGCTCATGCAGAGTTGGACTCAATAGCGACCAGATCGTAAGCAGGTAAAGACGTGCGCATAAAATGCTTCTTTACATGCATATGTTCAATCACAATGCAACCAGCTGTACATCAGTAGCATGTGCGCCAGGTTTGTGGCAGGAGTAACAAGTGTGTATACTTACGCTCGACGATAGCATAGAGAATGAGTAAGAGATAGGGTAGAAATACAGCTTGACAATGTTAGCAGTAAATGAAAATGTTGCATTACCCTATTTATACAGAATATAATAATTATTATTATTATTATTATTTATTTATAGGGTGCCGCATGAGGTCCGCAGCGCCATACAGAGGGAAAACACGAAGTCTGTAAATGGTATAACAGTACAATACAGTAAACAAATAACACAACAACTCACAACACAGATACTGGGGTGCAAGGAGTATGTTCAGCGCAGGCTGAAACCTGTGCCCATTAGTGTTGGTGCAACTAACAGGTCTAGAGTTACCGAAAGAGGTGCAATGACAATTGAGGAGTGGAGTCAATGGGCAGAGAGCCCAAGAAGGCCCCAGATCTTTGGCAGCAATACCAGACCACTGAACATCTTTGGTCTGTTTTGTATTGCTACCACATAACCAGAACATGGTAGTAATACAAAGCAGACCAAAGATGTTTAGTGGCAGTACTATAAAGACCCCCAAATCTCTGGTGTCAAATAATGCAGACCCCCAAATCTCTTGTGGAAATATAAGAACAGCAGCCCAAAAACCTGGTGTCTTTAAAAATGAAGACTCTGGGAGGTCGGAGGAGACGGGTCAAATTCAGGAGACCATACAAAGCTGGCTGTTTTCAGGGAGAAATCTTTAAAATCGTGGACAGTCCCTGGAAATTAGGAACTATTGACAATGATGAATATAGTGGTTTACTTCAAAGATAAATTAAAACAACAGTAAGTCACAATTTTTACGACATATATAAGATAGTTAACAATTTAAGACAGTTCCAGCCAATGCATTTTCTTACTTGAGATACTGAGGCTTATTTACTATTATTCATACTTTTGCCCCAATAATCATCATCTGTCATCGCAGTAATAGGAGGTTGTTCCGGCAATGAATTTGGGTTCTGATCCGGAGTCTTTACTACGCAAGCGCGACTTGCACATGCGCAGAGGTCATTTATGTTAATTAACGCAGGGCAGAGCAGGAAGGCTGTCGGAGAGTGATTCTTCTCTTGCGATGATCTCCCCATAGGATTGAAGCTAACACCATTTTCAGATGCAATTAGCCTATTGAGTATTGGGGGACTGTGGCATTGTGTGCTAACTTGCCTAGTGCAGGATACATCTCCTATGTTAGGCTGGATACACACTATAGTGTTTTTAGGCAATTATCAGGCCAATCAAATGATAACGGACCATTCGGCGCATATCACATTAGTGTCTACGCTCCAACGATGAACGATAATCGTTCCAAAGCTCATCATATCGTTTCATTTAATTTTTAAACCAGACTAAAAATCTCGTTCCACGATGGAACGATGCTGTTCCGATCCAGCAGTGTGTATGCACTCAGGACCGGCAGTGTCCATAGATCTCTATGGAGTGTCCAGTCACAATTTTTTCAGCCGATGGTTATGACAGATGAAGAGCACAGATCTGAAGGCAAATTTTGTAAAATAGGTTTAGTGTGTACACATGAATCGGATGCTGATCGGGACTTTTTTAATCAGTAGAATCGTTAAGGATATCGCAACAGGAGTAATTTTGTATAGTGTGTACCCAACCTAAGGCTTCTGTTACATAAAAACTTTACTTAAAAATGCCTACACCAGGCGGAACAATCTGTTTCCACATGGTTTAGGACTTGATAAATAGACCTCACTAAGGGGCACATTTATCAATATTCGCAAAAAATGAAAAATAGTTTTCAATCCTTATCGCGTTGATAAGGATTAAACTATTTCTCAAATTTATTAAAAAAACCTACACAGGAACAGCGGTTCCGATAAACTGCTCTTCCTGTGGAGAAAAACAACGTACTTACCACTCCATCTTTGTAATGTGATCCTGGGTGGCTTCTTCGTCCCTCCTGTCACATCCTGTGCGCATGCACCGATTGATAACTAGAGCATGCGCACAGGCGTCCACACAGCACTGACCTGAAGGACCTGGGTCATGTGACAGCGCTGCACATGCGTTGTAAAGCTCTGCTCGAAACGGCAATGTGCGCCAGCCTGAGCTGGTGCACATTGCCACGGGTAAAAGGTTTTTTTGAAAATTGCAGTACATAGCAGTCCCCGTAGACATCTATGGGGACTTTATGCATTACTAAAAAAAAGTGCAAAGCAGCGATGCACTGTTGATAGATTAGACTTCAATTATTGTTATTATCGTTTATTTGTAGCCCGCCACAAGGTTTCCGCAGCGCCGCACACAGTACAAACAGTAGACTATACAGTAGACTATACAGGGTAGAACAGTACAGAACAATAAACACAAAGTACCAGTACTTCAGAAACTCCGGGCGGGCAGATACAGTAGAGGCGGAGCAGAAGAACAGGTATGGAGACAGGAGGGAAGAGGGGCCCTGCTCATACGAGCTTACATCCTAAGGGAGGGTAAACAAAGTCAGGCACAAAAGGGAGCCAGTGAATCAAAGGGGAGAGAGAAGAGGGGTCAGGGAGGATGAGCAGAAGAGATGAGAGGTTAAATGGATGGTTGGTAGGCCTTAAGGAACAGGTGAGTTTTAAGTGCCCGTTAGAAGGAGCACAGATTAGGAGAGAGACGGCTGGAACGAGGGAGGTCATTCCAGTGAAGGGGGGCTGTACAGGAGAAGTCTTGGATTCGAGAGTGGGAAGAGGTGATCAGTGTGGAGGAGAGGCGGCGATCATTGGCCGAGCGCATGGAGCGGGCAGGAGTGTGAATGGTAAGGAGGTTAGAGATATAAGGGGCAGTAGACTGGGAGAGTGCCTTGTAAGTGGTGGTAAGGAGTTTAAAAAGGATTCTGTAGGGGAAGGGGAGCCAGTGTAAGGCAAGACAGAGAGGGGAGGCAGAAGAGGAGCGGCGTGAGAGGAAGATGAGTCTTGCAGCCGCATCGAGTATAGAGCGGAGGGGGGCAAGGTGGGAGTGGGGGAGGCCGGTAAGGAGAAGGTTGCAGTAATCGAGGCAGGAGATGATGAGAGCATGGATGATAGTTTCGGTGGCTTCTTGAGAGAGGAAGGGACGGATGCGGGCAATGTTACGGAGTTGGAAGCGACCGAAACTGCTGTTTTCAGGGAATAGACACCAAATGAAGGTTTAATAAATGGCCCCTAAGTAAGAAAATACTTGCTTAGGGGCTTAGAGAGCGATATGTATTCATTGTATAGTCCAGACTATCAGCACAATATACAGAACATGCAGGGATAATAGGAATGTTATATGTAAATACTATATGTGGTGACATTTACACAGACACAGATTCCCAGGGAGAACACTAAACCCTGAGCCTGGTAATTAGGGGACATGGGGGGGTAGTGAGTGTACTATCTGGTAATTAGGGGACATGAGGGATGAGTGTACTATCTGGTAATTAGGGGACATGAGGGGTGAGTGTACTATCTGGTAATTAGGGGGACATGAGGGGTGAGTGTACTATCTGGTAATTAGGGGGACATGAGGGGTGAGTGTACTATCTGGTAATTAGGAGGACATAGGGGGGGGGGGGGTAGTGAGTGTACTATCTGGTAATTAGGGGACATAGGGGGGTGAGTGTACTATCTGGTAATTAGGGGACATGGGGGGTGAGTGTACTATCTGGTAATTAGGGGACATGGGGGGGTGAGTGTACTATCTGGTAATTAGGGGACATGGGGGGGGGTAGTGAGTGTACTCTCTGGTAATTAGGAGGACATAGGGGGTTGAGTACTATCTGTATTCAGCGGTGTTACTATGGAGACAGCGCAGTGACGGATAGGCCTAGGCCCGTGAGGGGGGGTGACGCCGCCTCCCAGCCCTGGATCCAGGAGAATCGGGAGACGTATCACCTGGACGGCCGCCCTCTCTCTCCGCGGCCCGGGACATGCTGTGCTCCGGGGGGAGCTGCTGCTGCTGGCTGCCCGGTCTGCAGGGAGGGGACAGCAGGGAGTGAGCGGCGGTATCCCGGGAGATCCCCTCACCGCCAGCCTGGAGACCGCAGGGTGGAGACTGGAGGCCGCAGCTGACATGGCCGGGAGTAACCCGGGCACCGGGGAGATCATCCAGCTGAATGTGGGGGGCACCAGGTACAGTGTGAGCCCAGCATGTCCCCCCTTATAGACCCCAGTATCATGTATCAGCCAGGACACAGCACTGCCTGCGCCGAAGAGCTTGCAATCTATACAAGCTGTGCTGGCTGCTGTGTAAGGCTGTAATTTATTTGTTACATATTATTAACCTATTTTTTATTTTTTGCAGAAGCCATTCATTGCTTAACTGATCTCTACTAATAGTGTTGCTGTTGTTATTGTTGAGCAAATGAAAATCATGCATAGACTGTTATTGTTGAATAACAGGCAGGAGGAGCCTTTAAAGTCTCACTTTTTATAAGTCTTCCTTTTTCCCCCCCTATCATTTCTTCCAATGCAGTGTTATATGGTTATCATGGCCCATGAACCCCAGCTTTTTCGTTGTGGACTTTTGTATAGTGTTCCTCAGGCGCATATGGTTAAATTTTATAATGCTATGCAGCAACATTACATATTCATACACTACAGTGTGTGTATGTGTATATATATATATATATATATATATATATATATATATATATATATATATAATTGCTGTGTTAGTTTGAACTTATCATTTTATTTTTTAACCATTTTATGGTTGCATCAGTTTCTTTATAATAGCTATTCCCATTTGCATAGCATTTCCCCAAAAGCGCTATGATAAGATGCACTTCCTCTCCCTGTTGGCTGTATTGGGTACCTTTTTTGCTGCTTGTTTTTGTATTCCAGCTGTCATGTCATAATATAGAGACACTAGGATTGCTGCTCGGTAGAACCTGCGTATTGGCCCATTAGTAATTTGAAACTTCCCTGAGTGGTGCCCACTCGCCCACACAATAATATCCTCGACCTAGGCTTTTGTGATCCCTCCAAAAATTCCAGCATGTTCATACCCCTGGTTAAAGACATTTGAAAGTCCAAACGCCGGTAGTTTGTGCACTGGGAATTTTAATTGTCTTTATACTGCTGCAATGATTTGGTAGTATGATGTAGTGGACAAAGCAGAACACTTCAGTGTCACTATCATCTTTATAATGCAAACTTCTTTTGTGAAATTCCTCGAGCATCTACCACCTATCGCTAAACTAGGTTGTCTCAAAGGAGGGGAACCCCTCTGTGTAGGTGCGTGGTGTGGGCTGTGTTTTTAAAAGGACACTTTCCAAAAGTGAAAGTGTCCTTTATGGTTTGCTAGTAAATTCTAGATACAGGGTATATGCTGAGCATTTCCTGGTCTTTTCAGTGGTGTCTGAGTTCGTGTGCAGAAAATATTTTGGAATGTTATCAAATAATTCAGATTACTCGCATGTTTCTCATTCTTTCATAGTCTGCTATGCTTGATTGTTCGCTTGTATTCTATAAATTTTTAATGGCTGATATGTTCTCCTCTTGGACTAGTTATAAAACCACTAGTGTAGATTAGACCAGGTTTTAAACCACTGTTGTTGTTGTCATTATGGCTATTAACGTGTATTTATATAGCGCCATCATATTCCATATTGTTTTACACACTGCACATTCAAAGGATCGTGGTATAGATAAATTGAGTTGGTTTAAGGTCATATAGGAACCTGGTTTGTGGATCGCTGTGTAGTTATCGAGTGACAGTGCATATGTGCTTCTTAATAAAACGGGTGAAGAGACATTATCAATGCTTTAGATCAGTGTCGGCTAACCTGTGACACTCCAGGTGCTGTGAAACTACATGTCCCAGCATGCTCTGCCGATATATAGCAGCTTATTGCTGGAAGGGTATGCTGGGACTTGTAGTTTCACAACACCTGGAGTGTCACAGGTTACCCAACACTGCTTTAGATGCTCTATATAAATCACATATATTACTACTTGATGCTGAAAAATATTTTTTCCTCTTTCTTACATACGTAACTTTTATTTGTTTCCTTCCAGGTTCAGTACATCAAGACAGACACTTATGTGGATTCCAGACTCATTTTTCTCTAGGTGAGTTGTAATACGGGTCAATGATCTTATGTTCTATCACTAAGTTATAAATCTGATATAAGTTTGTTTCTTTATATGTGAATACAGTTAGTGTGTCTGCCCACTGTGTTAGAACACTTTGCTGTTACAATGGTGTCTGTAAACCTAATCTTTCCCTGTTGGTGTGTATTAGCCACGATTTCTGTACACATAATTTCATTAGACATTTTACTCTTGCACAGATACTGCTGCAGATCAATAAGTAGTAGTATTACATCTAATATGGTTTTGCCAAGGTGCAAATTTTCCCCTTTATTTGCTCTTTTCCGAATTTTAAATGCGTTGAAACAGTTTGAGTCACTGCAGAGAGGGGTAGTTTAGTTCAAATAAGCGTCCATGTGAACTGACATTTGCTCAGGCCGTAATAGCTACCCCAGACTACTTACTTTCTTTTCCCGTAAAAGGGAAGACAGTTTTAGGAAGTTATCCCCAGTTATGCAGGTAATTTAGGTACATCAGCAGTCTGAATCATCAGAAACTAAGTATTTTGAGTTAAAGATTTCAAGTGGGGAGGAAAAGGGGGAATGTCGAGAGAAAACTAGGACTACCGGGAGCACGAAGTTATAATAGTGTGTCTCTGTTACAAAAGATTTATTCATTTTATTTATTTACCTTTATTTTTCATGGAAATGGATTATTGTGAACAAGGAATTGTTTCTTTGCCAAGATTTTTCATGTATTTAAATAATTTGTTTTGCAGTCTTTTAAGTGGGAGAATTTCAACTCTTCGGGATGAAACTGGGGCAGTGAGTACTATTTCTCAAAGTTCTCTCCTGAGTATTGTATATTACTGTGCCAGGCTGATTTTGATGGAATGTTTTGAAGATGGTGGCTCAGTGGTAAGAGCTTCCTCACAGCACTGGGGTCATAAGTATGATTCCCGACCATGGCCTTATCTGTGTGGAGTTTTTATGTTCTCCCTGTGTTTGCGTGGGTTTTCTCCGGGTGCTCTGGTTTCCCCACCACACTCTAGAAACATACTGGTAGGTTATTTGGCTCCTGACAAAATGAACCCTAGTCTGTGTGTGTGTGTGTGTGTTAGGGAATTTAGACTGTAAGCTCCTATGGGGCAGGGACTAATGTGAATGATAAATATCCTCTGTACAGCGCTGCAGAATTAGTGGCGCTTTATAAATACATGATGATGATTATTTCCTTGTCTAGAATTTACACTTGGCATATGTTCGCCTATAATAAAAAATTGTTCAGCACAGACTCTTAGAATAGGATAGTTGAACCTCCAAAAATATTTTGCCATGTCTTGCTATTATATAATCTTTATTTACAAATCGGTCATATTGTTAAATTAAACTGTTATGTTTTCCTAAACGTTGTGAGAAACTAAGCCACGAGCTGACACATTAAATGATGTTTTCAGTTAACAATCTAACCCAGATTACCTGTGTGGTGGGCGATCCCTTTACTGTGTGCCAGCGGTAACCCTGTAGAAGTTGGACTTCCCTAACGAAGGACCTGATCACTCTGCTGGGTCATCCTCCACGTTACTTAATTTTGTAGCCATAATGCTGATTGTTTGTCCTGGGCGGTAACTATTGGCGTTAGGTCTATCTAATATCATCAGGGAAGTGATGCAGCGTTATTACACGGGGGGCTGACAGGGCACTTTACTGCAGCCAGCTCTGACATCAGAAAAAGGCTGGCGTATAATCGGGATAATCTATATTAATGTACTTGTCTGCAAAGGATTACATTATTAAGAGGTGGGCAGCACGGTGGCTCAGTAGTTAGTACTTCTGCCTCACAGAGCTGGGGTCATAAGTTCGATTCCCAACAATGATGGTAATACTGGATGACATTTGTGTTAAAAGTAATTCCTCCATCTAGTGGTGGATGTAAGAATTGCTGTGTGAAAGCATGTAACCCTACTGTCATGTGATAGGATGCTGTAACTTATTTTTATTTGTTCAGCAATAAGTGAATAGTATGTTAGTTTTACATATGGGGGCTCAGTTAGAGATGGGTGCATATGTAAGGAAAATATGCTCTCGGAAACAGTCTATTTACTTAAAATTTATTTACTTAAATACTAAAGTTGCATAAGCCTACTCCTACACAATAATATCATCATCATCACCATTTATTTATATATATAGCGCCACTAATTCCACAGCGCTGTACAGAGAACTCATTCACATCAGTCCCTGACCCATAGGAGCTTACAGTCTAAATTCCCTAACATACACACACAGACAAAGAGAGACTGAGGTCAATTTGATAGCAGCCAATTAACCTACTAGTATGTTTTTGGAGTGTGGGAGAAACCGGAGCACCCAGAGGAAACCCACACAAACTTAGTGAGAACACATGCAAACTCCACACAGATAAGGCCATGGTCGGGAATCGCACTTATGACCTCAGTGCTGTGAGGCAGAAGTGCTAACCACTGAGCCACCCTGCTGCCCCTACTATTGTGCCCTTATTGTACTCTGCCTACACTTGGCCGCCCTAGTTTTGCTTCTCCAAAAGTTAGGATACACAAGTTAACAATACACATAGGTCTACATATGGATGTGTGCGTAGACGTATTTGCTGTGCATGCTCAGTACTGAAATATGTGTCCTACGGAGATCAAACAGACCCTGTGGTGTCTAACTGATACATTATTGTCAGTATGGTCTGAGTGTCTTAGATAAGGTAAATAGAATTGTGACTGTGCAGGTAAAGCCGTGAACTTTACTGGTCTCCTCCTGTAATCATTCATAAGAACTAGCTCTTTTGTTAGGAATATAAATGGAGGACCTTCTGTACTTTGCTCCAGTGACCAATCCCACTGTGTAAGCAACAAACGAGAGGGATTGAAGTCACTGTGGGATAACGCCAGGCATTTAGTGCCACAGAAGATTCAATGGGAAAGTCCAACTCACTGTTTTACAAGAGCGCTTCAGTTGTAAAAGCTCCGCATATAGCAGTTACACCGCTGAAGCTCAATAATGTGACCTAGAATTAAATGGACAGTGCTAATTCTATTTGTCACTAGAGCACATTTCTGAACTCATCTGCTCATCTCACCCCCTGAGTGTGAGGAGTATAAATAATTACAAAACTTCACCCCGATAGTAAATATTCCTCTTGTTCACGTTATGCCCACTGCCATACTGATGGGGCCTAATGCAAGTTGTCTGGTAATGGTGGCAAAGCAAATGTTAAGCTTTTATCATAATTTAGACAGTCCAGACAATACCTCTGGTTTAATGTGGGTACATCTCAATTTCCCAACTAATGTATCCATTAAGTCGGGTGCCTGTAAAGGCCACCACAGACGGGCCAATCCCGCCACTGGCGCTGAGGGATGCACGACGGGATCAGCACCTACTGCGGTCGCAAACGTACTTTGGCTTTACTGTGGCTTATTAGGGAGGTTGCAGGAGGATTGAGCACACAGGGCAATAGATCTTCTGATTGCAATTACTAAACTGCCTGATAATGAGCCTAGAAATTCCGATAATAATATTATCATCATCATCACCATTTATTTATATAGCGCCACTAATTTCGCAGCACTGTACAGAGAACTCACTCACATCAGTCCCTGCCCCATTGGAGCTTACCGTCTAAATTACCACACACACACTCAACACACTAGGGTCAAATTTGATAGCAGCCAATTAACTTACTAGTATGTTTTTGGAGTTTGGGAAGAAACCAGAGCACCCGGAGGAAACCCACGCAAACACGTGGAGAACATACAAACTCCACACAGATAAGGCCATGGACGGGAATTGAACTCGGGACCCCATCTCTGGGAGGAAGAAGTGTGCCGACGCAGTATTCCTGTGGACTGTTTAAGATTATATTCTGCTTCCCACTTTGCTGCTGCTACCAAAGAATGACATATTATGGGAGTGTTCCTAATTACATATTCTTTTTCTTAAGTCTCTTATTATAGTCCAGTTCAGATATGTCCTATTTCAAATTCACATTTGTCATTCAGTCCTGTTACATGTCTGTTAGAGAAGCTCTGTGGCCTCATTCTGCTGACTAATGGGAAAAAAAATCTTCTTTTGTGCTGCAATAATGACCTGGAAATATATTTCCTTTCACTTAAGGTTTTAAGTGTTTTTTTTTTTCATGAATATGTTAGAAGGTCTATTAACTTTATTGGACTTTATAAAATGTGTATTCAAGAAAAAAGTAAGTACAAGCTTATTGGAAATGGAAAATGATACGCTTTTTTGTTAAATAAAAAGCTGCAAATGCATGTTCTTATTTCTCTGTAATAACCATGTAATTTTTTGTTTTTTACAGATATTTATCGATCGCGATCCAACTGCCTTTGCACCCATTTTGAATTTCCTTAGAACAAAGGAACTTGACTTAAGGTACGAGGCAACATTGCTAATCATGTCTTCTAATGTATAATAATATCATTTAGAAATCACTGTTACTACTACCTTATGTTTGGAATAGAATGTTTAAATATATCTGTAAATAATTAAAAGGAATCTTGGTCTTTACAGAACGGGTAAACTCCCATCTTGGCATTGGGTACTCTTGTATCTATGCAGTAAATCTGTTGGTGCCTCTTAAGCTATCCGAACATGGGCCCAGGCGTTCGGAACAAAGTCTAGTTTGCCCACACAGCGGTTCAGCCTGAGTACG
The DNA here is from genome assembly GCF_038048845.1 of Mixophyes fleayi. Lineage (NCBI taxonomy): Eukaryota > Metazoa > Chordata > Amphibia > Anura > Limnodynastidae > Mixophyes > Mixophyes fleayi. The sequence continues at coordinate 329,969,414 of NC_134404.1, forward strand.
CTTGTTTGCTTAGCGTAAAATAACTTTTGTTCGTACACAAGAAGGAATCTTATTCCTGCTGTCTTGTCACCGTTTTTTCTTCTTTAACTCAAGTCTAATAGTAAATGCGTTTTTGACTATCAAAAGAAACCGTAAAATACTCTTCTTGTGCTTATGTCCGGTGTAAGTACGCCTGATGTATACCAGCAGCTGTACTAGTAGTAGGTACTAGTAATCGACTGTCCTCTTCCAATCACAATTACCAACATGTAATGATCCCGTCCATTGTAATTGAGTTATTTTGCAATGTGGATCTATTAGGAACTCGTACATACGGCAACATTTGGCCGTCGTTGGGGCAATGTAATCAAACAAGTCAATAGAAGACTGATTTCCCCCTTTAAATTAAAGCCTAGTGGTGTAGTGAGGTAGAAGTAATTGAACAGCTCATGGGTCTGTTACAGTTAATGAATCGGCTGATAGATGGGTGGCCGATTATTTGCGTTTTAAACCGGATGTCCTTTAGAATAGCGTTGGTAAGTTCTTTATTTGTCACAATGCGTTGGAAAGACAACAATGAAATGCAATGATTGGCAAATCCCTTTTTGGGGTTTTTTCTGCATAAATGTCTGATAATAATCTAACAAATAAAAAGAAACAATGGGAATAAAATTGTAATACACAACTGTAGATGTCCGAAGCTCTTCTAAGGATAAGATACCATGGCACATGTAACACTTTTCCTTGGATCGTGGCAAATTGTTATACTGCCTTAACATTTGGTGGATGTAATGTCAAAGAGTAATCCAGCATCCCCCCCCCCCCCCAGGATCTACTATTACCACCATTGTCTGTAGCTCTTCCTCACCCATTGTTGACAACCAGTAGAATATCTCATTGTATAACACTGGGGCTGACACTAGCTCTGTCCACTGAGACATTTACACCGCAGTGCTGGGGTAAGAAGCATTCGTTAGTTTTAGCTGTAGTTCCCCTTTAAGAAACATAATATATAAGCAGATGGTAGGAATAGGATATAGAGATAATTTGACTGTGTAAGGCAGAGGCATATGTTTATACTTCAGCCAATCTTTTAATATACGTTTTGTATTCTCTCTGATCACTGACTGCCTGTATGGATACGATGTGAAGCGATGGTGCGTTTTTATGTTTTAAGCCAAGTTTAGACCTTAAACCAACCACGTGTTATCTGCCTTTACTCTAAACATCCCCAACTCTTTCAATGTTTTCTTTATTCTTTTAGGGGCGTCAGTCTGAATGTTCTACGCCATGAAGCTGAATTCTATGGAATAACTCCGCTGGGTAAAATGATGTGTATTTACGATCATTGCTGTCCAAGCATTATGTACATATAGAAGTCACTTATTGTTTTCTTATATTTTTTCCTGTTTACTCCTGGTTTGCTTGGCAAAATCCTGATTGTTTAAGCTGAACTAAGCTGTAAGGGCCAAATGCTTTAAACTCTCCTACTGAATTTAAGGAGACTTTAACAAGGTGATGCCTTTAAGGTCTCCTTAGCACGAAGAGGTTATGTTCTAAAATAAGTAAGGTTCCCCCTCACTCCTGTTTGAGGCTTCAGTGTTACTAAAGGTGTTACTTATAGGATATTACTTAGGTCAGCTAATTTGCAAAGAACATGGCTACTTTAAAGTTAATAACAACAAAACTTAGGTAAGCAAGGTGCCCTTGAAGCACATGCTTAACAAAATTTATAGCATCGGGGATGAGTACCTTTAGTAGTCATTCTCCATCTCCTGCTTATCCATGTATCCCTAGTTTTGAAGCGGCCAGGGATAGGCTGACCTATCGCCGAATATTTCAGATGAGTGTGCTGATATTGTGTGACCTTTCTCTCATGTGATTATATAAGTGAGGACAGGGCTGCCTGTGTCATGGACAGTGACATGATGTGAGGAGGGAAGTGGAGGCAGCACCAAGCCACGGACTGAGAGTTATATAGTGGAAGGAGCAGGATCCTCCAGCAGCACAGAGTATATCGGGAGATGAGTGATGTGTTAGTGAGGACAGGGCTGCATGTGACAGGGGCAGTGACATGATGTGAGGAGGGGAGTGGAGGGAAGCAGGGAGCCATGGACTGTGAGATTGTGGAATATTTAGTGCAGCTGAGCACGTTCTGGGGGTTATTCAGGTATTATGGAGAGAGAAGTAGACACCTCCACTCTTGTACTTGTTTTCTTATAGCTACAGGTAGAGCAGTGTTTATACAGTCAGTAGGTAGAGCAGTCCTAGGATTAAGAGCAGAATGTTCTTACTTTGCATGTTACCAGCACTGTAACATGTACCGTGTGTTAGTTGAGGAGTGGGTGTTGTATATACAGCTATAATTAGGGATTGAATGAATCTTCCACTTTTGCAGAAGATATTATTGAACAGAAATAACGCACTCATTGGTTTACAGCAAACCCTGAAGGTCTACAGGCTGCACCGGATGTTTACCTATAAAATGTTTTCATTGCCTCTGTCCAGTTCTCCATCTATAATTATGTCTTATGTATAAATGACGTTTTCAGAGTAGTCGTCATTGAAGGTGCTAAGAAGTGTCTGTGATTTAAACAGTTATTAGTTGCATATGAGGTTGAAGGGAAGAATCTTCCTAACAATCCCTTAGATTGTACGCTCCTCTGAGCAGGGCCATCTCTCCTCCTGTTTCCACCACTTCTAACTCTGCTCTCCAGCTACTTAGCCCTCCTCCTCAAAGGTCCTCCACCCCACATCCACTTTCGCTCCCTCCTCCCCCCTGGGGGTCTCCCTGTCTTCCACGCCCCCCTTCTTGGGCCCCGTCATTTTCGGATCCTCCCTCCCCCTTCCCCGCCCTCTCTAGCTGTGCATTGAGCGTACTGAGTTGCTGTGTTTACTGTACTGTGCTGTCTCCCATTGTATTGTGATTTTGTTTGTCTCTGTACGGCGCTGCGGATGCCTTGTAGCGCCTTATAAATAAATATTAATAATAATAATAATAATAACTATTGGAGCATCCAAAACTGCTAAATTTCTTCAATATTTTAATTTTGGGGTGTATTATAAACAGCACCCACAGACTTTGTTACACAGATTGAGAAAGTCTGATGATGTCTCTGACTTTATTATTATTTTTATTTAAAACTTTATTTAAGGGTTTTCAAAAGGCTGTAGAATAATAAAATATTTACCTATTATGGAAATTTAAAAGGAACAGGAATTCCTTCACACCAACCAAAATGATAGAGATAAAGTTTTTTTTTTTTATGAAAGCGCGTAGACTATTTGAAACCTAAATTCAAAAGGTTTAATTGATTTAATTTTATTTCTATCCTACTATGAAACCTCAGATCAATAATGTATTCTTTTAATATGCAAATACCATAACATTGATGAATAGAGGGATAAGAAGGCACCAACTTATGTCTGCTCTTTAGGAATGTACATGTATGATTATTTGCCCTCCGTTGATAGAGGTATCATCTAATTTCTATCTTAGTAAGAAGATTGTTGTTATGTGAAGAACTGGAACGGTCATCGTGTGGCAGTGTCCTATTTCACGGATATTTACCTCCTCCAGGTAACTTTATATTTTTTCTACACTTTTTTTTTATTTTTTTTTAAAAAATGGTCTTGCCCTTATGAAAGCATACCTCTCATAGGGGTGTGTCCTCTCATAGGGGTGTGACCTCTCATAGGGGTGTGACCTCTCACCTCTCATAGGGGTGTGTCCTCTCATAGGGGTGTGACCTCTCATAGGGGTGTGACCTCTCATAGGGGTGTGACCTCTCATAGGGGTGTGACCTCTCACCTCTCATAGGGGTGTGTCCTCTCACCTCATAGGGGTGTGACCTCTCATAGGGGTGTGACCTCTCACCTCTCATAGGGGTGTGACCTCTCACCTCATAGGGGTGTGACCTCTCATAGGGGTGTGACCTCTCACCTCTCATAGGGGTGTGACCTCTCACCTCATAGGGGTGTTACCTCTCATAGGGGTGTGACCTCTCACCTCTCATAGGGGTGTGACCTCTCACCTCATAGGGGTGTGACCTCTCATAGGGGTGTGACCTCTCACCTCTCATAGGGGTGTGACCTCTCACCTCTCATAGGGGTGTGACCTCTCATAGGGGTGTGACCTCTCACCTCTCATAGGGGTGTGACCTCTCACCTCTCATAGGGGTGTGACCTCTCATAGGGGTGTGACCTCTCATAGGGGTGTGACCTCTCATAGGGGTGTGACCTCTCATAGGGATGTGTCCTCTCATAGGGGTGTGACCTCTCACCTCTCATAGGGGTGTGACCTCTCACCTCTCATAGTGGTGTGACCTCTCATACGGGGTGTGACCTTGCACGGGGTATGGCCTCGCACCTCTCGCACGGGGTGTGACCTCTCGCACGGGGTGTGGCCTCTCGCACGGGGTGTGACCTCTCGCACGGGGTGTGGCCTCTCGCACGGGGTGTGGCCTCTCGCACGGGGTGTGGCCTCTCGCACGGGGTGTGGCCTCTCGCACGGGCTGTGGCCTCTCGCACGGGCTGTGGCCTCTCGCACGGGCTGTGGCCTCTTACCTTTCGCACGGGGTGTGGCCTCTCACTGAGCTGCCAGTCTCCTCCCACTCATACTTGTCTAACCACGTGAAAGTAATATACCTGCTTGTTCAGGACACTCGGTGCTCCAGACCTTGAAGAAGCTTCGGGATTGCCGACGTAAAGTAGGAGACTCGTGCTGGAGAGACAGAGCTCTGCCCATACTGCTCATCAGCATATGGAATTGCGGGGCGAGCTGCTTCTCTTTAGTGTGAGCCTCTCTCCTCTGCATCAACCCCCCCTGTGCATCTTGCTGGTCTCAAGTGCTGACTTCATAGTAACCGAACAACATCTATTTCAAGCGAACCAATAATTTACTCCCACTCCCATGTTTTTAATGGAAATACTTTTGTACATAATTTGCATGAAACAATAGTCCGACATACAGTCTATATTTTAGAATACACTAGAACACTTTCAAGCAATATCACCCTTTTCTGCTCACTGAATCTAACTGTTAGTTCTGGGCTTGTTGTTGTGCATTTAGTATCCTTTGCCTATACCACAGTGACTGTGGTTTTTAATGCACTCAACACATATTTTCAATGTGTACTGGATTGAATGTTACACTCATTACACTGTTGACAGGTGCACAGAGTGAAAGACATTTTAAGCTAATTTCAATTTGTTTTTGCATCTGAGTCACTCTGTTCTATCCTATAAATGTACTGCATGAAACTGTTGGATCTGTGCTCACTTTTAACTCCATAACGAAGCGAATAATAAAGTGTACAATGACATTGCTGGTTTATTTGGTACTGAAGAAGTGCTCTCCTTTATAAAGCGTTATTATCTCATTAACTACCAGATTATTAATATGAATTATAATAATGACTTTAATGACTAGACATTGTCCATTCTATTAAGTGGATTGTAAAACAGTTTTTATATTTTTCTGCCAGTTCTGTCTCATTTAAAACATGCGCTTTTATTTTTTGGAGATCCAATCCATTATGTAATTTTTAACCAGCATTTAGTATTAAAATAACAGAGGCGCACACTCCCTTTTTTTATTTTTTATTGCTGACTGTAAAGTCATGTAGAAATTAGAGCTTACGGAGCAGGCCTGAACAACTAGGTGTTTGTGAAACTACAAGTCCCAGCATACCCTGCCAGTTTTCAGCTAGCAATGCATGCTGGAGCTTGTAGTTTCTTGTAGAGCCACAGGTTGTCCAAGGCCTGATATAGAGGTATTGTATTGATCAAACTCTTGTCTGTTTCCAGCTATTCCCAGTCGTAAGCTGACTTGTGATGCTGCATCCTCTGCCGAGAGTAAAGTCAGCCAGAGACCGTGTGACGGAGCAGCCCAAGGCACTAGTCTGCAGCCAACACTCTCGGCAGTAGAAGGAATGGTCAGACTTGGTAAGTATCATGATCATCATCAACATTTATTGATATAGCGCCAGCAAATTCCATAGCGCTTTACAATAGGGAACAAACACAGTAATAAAACAATACTGGGTAAGACAGACAGAGAGGTAAGGGGGCCCTGCTCACAAGCTTACAATCTATAGGACAATGGGGGTCTGATACATGAGGTCAAGTTCCACACATTGTATATTGGTCTAGCCAGAATGCAGAGTTAGAGTGCTTAGTGTGTTATATTATCCAGTCACACAGCAATGTTGGTCAGGGGGTCAGAGCGTTGTTGTCTTGTGTGAACTCTGTAGAGGGTGGTAATAGGGTAATGTAGTGAAGTTAAGAGGGTAGTTGAGGAATATTATAAGCTTGCCTGAAGAGGTGTGTTTTCAGAGAATGCTTGAAGGTTTGTAGACCAGAGGAAAGTCTTATTGTGCGAGGGATGGAATTCTATTGAGTGGGTGCAGCCCAAAAAAAGTCCTGTAACCGGGAATGGGAGCAGATAATGAGTGGATGAGAGATGCAGATCTTGTGCAGAGCGCAGGTTGATTTGGGAGATACTTGGAGACAATTGAGGAGATGTATGTTGGGGCAGTTTTGTTGTTGGCCTCGTATGTAAGTATAAGAATTTTATATAAGGATTACTTCTTTCTATAAAGGTTGGTCTGTAATACTTGCAATATTCCAAAAAGGAGACACAAAAGACTCGGTGTCCAGAAGGAAACATGGATTCTTTTATTGTAGACGCTGAACATTTATTTTTTTGATGGTAGTGAATGAAGGAGAGAGAAAAACAGCGAAGAAATGGCAGCACGTGGAACCTGCCTCAGTTTAGAATATTTGATTGCACTGTACTGTGCTTCTGGATACAAAGTTCAAAATGATAGGTTTACAATAATAGGAGTAATGGCTAAATTCTATTCAAGTAAAAAAACAATAATAAAGTGTTGCTTACTGACTGTTCTTATTATCGTTTATACAGCGCCAATCGTTTTACGCAGCATTATACAGAGAATATGATCATTCACATCAGTCCCTGCCCCATTGGAGCTTACCGCGTGCACCCTGGTCGGAATTTAACCCATGAGGCAATGCTAACCACTGCGCCACTTTGTTGCTCCCGATGGAGGCAGCCATATTGTGGAATTAACCAATATTCATTATCTATTTGCAAAACCTGGTACACATGTAACAGTGCAGAAAAGGTGTTGGGATCTATAATAACCAATCAGATTCTAGCTCCATCTTGTAGGACAATATAAAAACGAAAGCTATCCTATGGTGCCTAGTGGGTTACAGTACATATTTTGCTGTTATCTATTCACCAGTTTTAATTCTATTAGCCGATGTATGTATGTAAACCTAGTATTGGTCACTTATATACATATATCATCATCATTTATTTATATAGCGCCAACATATTCGGTAGCGCTTTACAATTGGGGACAAACATAGTAAACTAATAAACAAACTGGGTAAAACAGACAAAGAGGTGAGAAGGCCCTGCTCGCAAGCTTACAATCTATGGGACAATAGGAGTTTGACACATGCGGTTAAATCTAAATTTTGCATTTTGGCCCAGCCAGACTGCAAAGGTAAAAGTGACTCATAAGATAAATGATCCTGTCACACAACAATGTTGGTGTTGTCTTGTGTGAAATTGTGTAACGGGTGGTAATAGGGTATTATAGTGAGGTTAAGAGGGTGGTTGAGGAATATTATAAGCTTGTCTAAAGAGGTGGGTTTTCAGAGAAAGTTTGTAGACCAGAGAAGAGTCGTCTTGTCCGAGGGAGAGAATTCCATAGAGTGGGTGCCGCCCTAAAAAAGGTCCTGTAAACGGGAATTGGAGGATGTAACGAGGGTGGATGAGATCTAGTGCAGAACGGAGGTGCCGAGTTGGGAGATATTTTGAGACAAGAGAGGAGATGTATGTTGGTGTAGCTTTGTTGATGGCCTTGTAGGTTAGTAAAAGTATTTTATATTTGATTTGGTAGCAAACAGGCAACCAGTGTAGAGAATACAGATTGATTCAACAGAGGAATAACGCAATAATGCAAGGAAAATTAATCTTGCTGCAGCGTGCAAAATAGATTGTAGGGGTTTGAGTCTGGTTTGGGGAAGACCAGTAAGGAGGGAATTGCAATAGTCAATGCGGGAGATAAGTGCATGAATTAAGGTTTTTGCAGTGTCTTGCGTGACACTGCAGTGTGATAACGTGGATGCATGCTTTCTAGCAGAGCCCCTTCTAAGAAACTGGAATGTAGTAAAAAGTTGATATGAATGAACACTGCATTTGACAACTTTAGTATTGTATGCTGTGTTGTGTGCTTGCTGTGTTGTTTGGATTAAACCGATTTGGGCTGGGACCGGCTCACCGCACTGCACTTCAGTAGACTTTTAGGGAGGATGTTTTGTACACACACAAATAATTTCCTTATGTTAGATACTTTCCTATAATGGTTAGTTGCAGTAAGCAGCAAAAAATGTGCATATGTTTTCGTTAATATTATTACATGGCTCTTTTATAGAAAGACACTAGTATGACAGGTGTGGTCATTTAAAGGGTAAAGCCATGTTTTTCTGCAGATGTTACATTTAATATAGTAGGGTCCTGAGGCTAGTTTTCTTTAAGGAACTGTCTATCCAGCTCCTTTTTAGTTAAAGGACGCAAGGCCGGGGGATGTGTGTATGCAGGTTCATACAGTACGTAAATGTAAGCGAACATTAGATATACTCTACCAGAGAGAGCTGTCTTCCTAAAGAAGACGCTCCACCTCGCCACTTTATCTAAAGTGACCCCTAGGGTCCAATTTAATTAAGAGTTATGTCCATCTACAAAATAAATGTTTAGCTGTAAGATCCCCCCCCAATATAGCTGATTGGACAGAGCCAAGGTGTTAAAATTTAACATGCTGTTTCCATCTCTTCTCCCCCTGTTGTCTACATGGGAGAGGATCCCTAGACATACCAATAGGTTTGAGTACTCCAGCGCTGCAGGGCTCCCGGGATCTGGTTCTTACAGCTCTATCAGTAGGTGTGAGTACTCCAGCGCTCCCTGCGATCTGGTCCTTACAGTTCTGCCGGTAGGTGTGAGTACTCCACACTTGCAGGGCTCCTTGGGGTCTGGTTCTGACAGTAGGTGTGAGTACTCCACACCTGCAGGGCTCCCTGGGATCGGGTTCTTCTAGTAGGTGTGAGTACTCCACACCTGCAGGGCTCCCTGGGAATCGGGTTCTTCTTCTAGTAGGTGTGAGTACTCCACACCTGCAGGGCTCCCTGGGAATCGGGTTCTTCTTCTAGTAGGTGTGAGTACTCCACACCTGCAGGGCTCCCTGAGGTCTGGTTCTTCCAGTAGGTGTGAGTACTCCACATCTGCAGGGCTCCCTGAGGTCTGGTTCTTCCAGTAGGTGTGAGTACTCCACACCTACAGGGCTCCCTGGGGTCTGGTTCTTCCAGTAGGTGTGAGTACTCCACACCTACAGGGCTCCCTGAGGTCTGGTTCTTCCAGTAGGGTGTGAGTACTCCACACCTGCAGGACTCCCTGAGGTCTGGTTCTTCCAGTAGGTGTGAGTACTCCACACCTACAGGGCTCCCTGAGGTCTGGTTCTTTCAGTAGGTGTGAGTACTCCACACCTGCAGGGCTCCTTGGGGTCTGGTTCTGACAGTAGGTGTGAGTACTCCACACCTGCAGGGCTCCCTGGGATTGGGTTCTTTTTCTAGTAGGTATGAGTACTCCACACCTGCAGGGCTCCCTGGGATCGGGTTCTTCTTCTAGTAGGTGTGAGTACTCCACATCTGCAGGGCTCCCTGAGGTCTGGTTCTTCCAGTAGGTGAGTACTCCACATCTGCAGGGCTCCCTGAGGTCTGGTTCTTCCAGTAGGTGTGAGTACTCCACATCTGCAGGGCTCCTTGGGGTCTGGTTCTGACAGTAGGTGTGAGTACTCCACACCTGCAGGGCTCCCTGGGATTGGGTTCTTTTTCTAGTAGGTATGAGTACTCCACACCTGCAGGGCTCCCTGGGATGGGGTTCTTCTTCTAGTAGGTGTGAGTACTCCACACCTGCAGGGCTCCCTGGGATCGGGTTCTTCTTCTAGTAGGTGTGAGTACTCCACATCTGCAGGGCTCCCTGGGATCGGGTTCTTCTTCTAGTTGGTGTGAGTACTCCACATCTGCAGGGCTCCCTGAGGTCTGGTTCTTCCAGTAGGTGTGAGTACTCCACATCTGCAGGGCTCCCTGAGGTCTGGTTCTTCCAGTAGGTGTGAGTACTCCACATCTGCAGGGCTCCCTGAGGTCTGGTTCTTCTAGTAGGCGGGAGTACTCCACACCTGCAGGGCTCCCTGGGATCGGGTTCTTCCAGTAGGTGGGAGTACTCCACACCTGCAGGGCTCCCTGGGATGGGGTTCTTCTTCTAGTAAATGTGAGTACTCCACACCTACAGGGCTCCCTGGGGCCTGGTTCTTCCAGTAGGTGGGAGTACTCCACACCTGCAGGGCTCCCTGGGATGGGGTTCTTCTTCTAGTAGGTGTGAGTACTCCACACCTGCAGGGCTCCCTGGGATCGGGTTCTTCTTCTAGTAGGTGTGAGTACTCCACATCTGCAGGGCTCCCTGGGATCGGGTTCTTCTTCTAGTAGGTGTGAGTACTCCACATCTGCAGGGCTCCCTGAGGTCTGGTTCTTCCATTAGGTGTGAGTACTCCACATCTGCAGGGCTCCCTGAGGTCTGGTTCTTCCAGTAGGTGTGAGTACTCCACACCTACAGGGCTCCCTGGGGCCTGGTTCTTCCAGTAGGTGGGAGTACTCCACTCCTACTGGGGTCTGGTTCTTCCAGTAGGTGTGAGTACTCCACACCTGCAGGGCTCCCTGGGATCGGGTTCTTCTTCTAGTAGGTGTGAGTACTCCACACCTGCAGGGCTCCCTGGGATCGGGTTCTTCTTCTAGTAGGTGTGAGTACTCCACACCTGCAGGGCTCCCTGGGATCGGGTTCTTCTTCTAGTAGGTGTGAGTACTCCACATCTGCAGGGCTCCCTGAGGTCTGGTTCTTCCAGTAGGTGAGTACTCCACATCTGCAGGGCTCCCTGAGGTCTGGTTCTTCCAGTAGGTGGGAGTACTCTACACCTGCAGGGCTCCCTGAGGTCTGGTTCTTCCAGTAGGTGTGAGTACTCCACACCTGCAGGGCTCCCTGGGGTCTGGTTCTGACAGTTGAGAGAAGAGTCGCTGACATAAAATGTACACAGTCCACCACCAGGTGGATTTGCCTGTAATAATCTTCATACCCTTAGTTCATTTCTTCAGTTAATAAACATTGAAGTGTTTGCAATAAATAGGATAACACCCAAACAAACAACATCATGATGGATCTGTGGATCGCTTTTCACAGAACAGGCTCCTGACGTAACACTGCAGAACATAAATAGCTTGTGGGTTATGTTGTTGTGACAGCTGCCTGCAAACACCTCAACCCAGAGGCTTTTACTTGTACCATTGAGTCATGTCAGAGAGGTATAAACCAAAAATAATGAGCACGCTGCTTGCATGTAATCACACATTTCTAATAGTAAAGGTGACCACCAATGTTGTGCATTTTGTTCAGTACATCATAGCAGCCCTTTGTGGGTCTTTGCGCTATTTGGACACATTGTGACTTTCGTGTTCTGAGTTTGTTTTCTTTGCAGTATCCGCAATGTACTTCTTAATCATCATTACGATTCTGTAACTTTCGGTAAGACCTGATCATTTGATTTACCATGAAAAGAGATCTTTAGAATGATGGCAATGTCTTCCTGCCCTGCTGGGTGTTTAAACTGGTTTGCTGTAGAACATATGCACACAAGGAGCCAATGAACCATTTGTATACATAGCACATAACTCTATTGATGTGCTCTTACCCATCAAATGTTTACTTCCAGGAGAGAGATCAGCGCGCGCTCCATGAGGTTTGCGTTCTGCCACTGACAAAGACTTAAAATCTGCACATTGCACTTCTGACTTGTAATAACAATTCTTCCTACCAAAATGTGTCGACTGCTGGCAGGAAACGGGGGGCCGTTGTGAGCCTAATGAAGATATCGTGTTCTGGGTGACATTTGAGCATCATAGTCACTACATCGAGAGAACTCTTTTATTCTTTTAAACCAGCAGTTATAGCCGAGAATAAATAGAGCAACGATGTTTGTAAGAACCGTAGAGGTAGACATCCCGTGTTTGAGCAAAACTCTGGTTATTAAGTATGGCTGGCAGTTTCTACTTAAGAGACTTATGATTTAGTGAGAGTGTCACTTTCAATAGCCCCATTTCACTGGAGGATGGTCTCATGAGTTCAGATTTGAGAAGCAGTGATGGATCAGTGATGGTGATGCAATTACGGGACTTGCCAGCCGCGTACCTGACCTGTAGATAAATGGAGGGACCATGCACACAGCCTCCTCCAGCTCCCACCTCCCCTCGTTCTGCACCAAGGTTGCATTCATTCCACAAAGCACTCCGTCCACCGGTCTCATTTGGGAATCCAATTTCTTTAGTATCTGGGGCTTTCAAAATGGCAACATCATAACCTATAACTTTACTTAATGCTTGGGGGAGGAGGGGTTGTCGAAATGTAAATTGCAAACTGTGGTGTCCGTGATTAAGAGGCTGCAGGTAATATCATTTGACTGTTTTGGAAAGGGTGACTCTCCGTCATTTGTCTTTTGGGTTTGTTGTGGAAATACTGCCAAGTGCTGTGGCATTAAATATATCTGTCTCTTCCCTTGTATTTTTGTAGGATTCCCAGTGGATCCCCGGAATGTACTTATAGTAGCGGGCCATCACAACTGGATCGTCGCTGCCTATGCTCATTTTGTGGTTTGCTACAGGTATGAATTATTCATCAGGACGTGTATTATTATTTTTTTTCTAGAGGCTGATTGTTTTTCCCAGAATGCTTCGGGCTCCGCGCTGCCTGAACCATTTCTCTTCTGAAATTAGCTGCTATGACTGCGATCAGCATGAACATAAAACGGGAACATGTTCATCTGTTCAACGGCTCTTGCTTTTATATTAGACTGTAAAGAAGTCATTGCTTTAAAAACTTATCTCTAGCGAGATGAAGGGATATGTACTTGTCCGGTTAGTAATGTTGTTTCCTGCAAACGGTGAACAAAGCAGCGTGGTGATGTTTTTTATATATATCGGGAATATATACTGCTTTTATGACATTACAAAGAAGTAGAAAAAGTTCAGAAGAAAATACTGCAGAATATATATATTTATTCCAGCAGATAGAATGTTAGTTTTCTCCAGTGTGGAACCAGATAGTGATAAAAGCACAGGATTAGTAGTTTCTCCCAAATCCAGGTCCCTTTGTGAGGTTTACATTGTGTTATTATCCCATTAATGATCTTCCTTGGATGGGGGTAGCACAGTGGTTAGCATTGCTGCCTCAAAGCACAGGGATCTAGAGTTCAGTTCTGACCCAGGCCCAATCTGTGCAGAGTTTCCGTGGGTATCTTCTGGGAGCTCCCGTTTCCTCCCACACCCCAAAGACAATACTGGTAGGTTCATTGACTAACATGGGTGTGTGTTAGGGAATTAAAAATGTAAACTCCAATGGAGGCAGGCGCTGATGTGAATAATGATTATATATCCCCAAGGTAGGGTTTTTGCTGGTATCCTATTATAGTTTCAAATGAACCCAGTGTTTATATTAAAGAAGAACCTCCTCTAAACATAAGATTTACACTGAGGAAGGTTTTCACTTCCTACCCAAGTATTAGAAGCTGATTGGTCGGTTAATCGTGGCAGCCGTGCGCTCCGCGGCATCGCGGCAGCCGTGCGCTCCGCGGCATCGGGGCAGCCGTGCGCTCCGCGGCATCGGGGCAGCCGTGCGCTCCGCGGCATCGGGGCAGCCGTGCACTCCTCGGCATCGGGGCAGCCGTGCACTCCGCGGCATCGGGGCAGCCGTGCACTCCTCGGCATCGGGGCAGCCGTGCACTCCGCAGCACTCCGCAGCATCGCGGCAGCCGTGCACTCCGCGGCATAGGGGCAGCCGTGCACTCCTCGGCATCGGGGCAGCCGTGCACTCCGCAGCACTCCGCAGCATCGCGGCAGCCGTGCACTCCGCGGCATAGGGGCAGCCGTGCACTCCTCGGCATCGGGGCAGCCGTGCACTCCGCGGCATCGGGGCAGCCGTGCACTCCTCGGCATCGGGGCAGCCGTGCACTCCGCAGCACTCCGCAGCATCGCGGCAGCCGTGCACTCCGCGGCATAGGGGCAGCCGTGCACTCCTCGGCATCGGGGCAGCCGTGCACTCCGCGGCATCGCGGCAGCCGTGCACTCCGCAGCATAGGGGCAGCCGTGCACTCCGCAGCATCGCGGCAGCCGTGCACTCCGCAGCATAGGGGCAGCCGTGCACTCCGCAGCATCGCGGCAGCCGTGCACTCCGCGGCATAGGGGCAGCCGTGCACTCCGCAGCATCGCGGCAGCCGTGCACTCCGCGGCATAGGGGCAGCCGTGCACTCCTCGGCATCGGGGCAGCCGTGCACTCCGCGGCATCGCGGCAGCCGTGCACTCCGCAGCATAGGGGCAGCCGTGCACTCCGCAGCATCGCGGCAGCCGTGCACTCCGCAGCATAGGGGCAGCCGTGCACTCCGCGGCATAGGGGCAGCCGTGCACTCCGCGGCATAGGGGCAGCCGTGCACTCCGCAGCATCGCGGCAGCCGTGCACTCCGCAGCATAGGGGCAGCCGTGCACTCCGCGGCATAGGGGCAGCCGTGCACTCCGCGGCATAGGGGCAGCCGTGCACTCCGCGGCATAGGGGCAGCCGTGCACTCCTCGGCATCGGGGCAGCCGTGCACTCCGCGGCATCGCGGCAGCCGTGCACTCCGCAGCATAGGGGCAGCCGTGCACTCCGCAGCATCGCGGCAGCCGTGCACTCCGCGGCATAGGGGCAGCCGTGCACTCCGCGGCATAGGGGCAGCCGTGCACTCCTCGGCATCGGGGCAGCCGTGCACTCCTCGGCATCGGGGCAGCCGTGCACTCCGCGGCATCGCGGCAGCCGTGCACTCCGCAGCATAGGGGCAGCCGTGCACTCCGCAGCATCGCGGCAGCCGTGCACTCCGCAGCATAGGGGCAGCCGTGCACTCCGCGGCATAGGGGCAGCCGTGCACTCCGCGGCATAGGGGCAGCCGTGCACTCCGCAGCATCGCGGCAGCCGTGCACTCCGCAGCATAGGGGCAGCCGTGCACTCCGCGGCATAGGGGCAGCCGTGCACTCCGCGGCATAGGGGCAGCCGTGCACTCCGCGGCATAGGGGCAGCCGTGCACTCCTCGGCATCGGGGCAGCCGTGCACTCCGCGGCATCGCGGCAGCCGTGCACTCCGCAGCATAGGGGCAGCCGTGCACTCCGCAGCATCGCGGCAGCCGTGCACTCCGCGGCATAGGGGCAGCCGTGCACTCCGCGGCATAGGGGCAGCCGTGCACTCCTCGGCATCGGGGCAGCCGTGCACTCCTCGGCATCGGGGCAGCCGTGCACTCCGCGGCATCGCGGCAGCCGTGCACTCCGCAGCATAGGGGCAGCCGTGCACTCCGCAGCACTCCGCAGCATCGCGGCAGCCGTGCACTCCGCGGCATCGGGGCAGCCGTGCACTCCGCGGCATCGGGGCAGCCGTGCACTCCTCGGCATCAGGGCAGCCGTGCACTCCTCGGCATCGGGGCAGCCGTGCACTCCGCGGCATCGGGGCAGCCGTGCACTCCGCAGCACTCCGCAGCATCGCGGCAGCCGTGCACTCCTCGGCATCGGGGCAGCCGTGCACTCCGCGGCATCGGGGCAGCCGTGCACTCCGCGGCATCGGGGCAGCCGTGCACTCCGCGGCATCGGGGCAGCCGTGCACTCCGCGGCATCGGGGCAGCCGTGCACTCCTCGGCATCGGGGCAGCCGTGCACTCCTCGGCATCGGGGCAGCCGTGCACTCCGCGGCATCGGGGCAGCCGTGCACTCCTCGGCATCGGGGCAGCCGTGCACTCCTCGGCATCGGGGCAGCCGTGCACTCCTCGGCATCGGGGCAGCCGTGCACTCCTCGGCATCGGGGCAGCCGTGCACTCCTCGGCATCGGGGCAGCCGTGCACTCCGCGGCATCGGGGCAGCCGTGCACTCCGCGGCATCGGGGCAGCCGTGCACTCCTCGGCATCGGGGCAGCCGTGCACTCCTCGGCATCGGGGCAGCCGTGCACTCCTCGGCATCGGGGCAGCCGTGCACTCCGCGGCATCGGGGCAGCCGTGCACTCCGCGGCATCGCGGCAGCCGTGCACTCCGCGGCATCGCGGCAGCCGTGCACTCCGCAGCATAGGGGCAGCCGTGCACTCCGCAGCACTCCGCAGCATCGCGGCAGCCGTGCACTCCGCAGCATAGGGGCAGCCGTGCACTCCGCAGCACTCCGCAGCATCGGGGCAGCCGTGCACTCCGCAGCTTCGGCAACCTCTAACTGGTCTGAATTTACTTTCAGATATCTCCCGGTTGGCAGCCCGCATACCACGTTTCCCAAACCATGGCCGCCCAGGGCATTGAACCCTAATAGTTATATTAGTTGGAGGTGGGGACGGCTGTTAGGAAAATGTTATGTGGGAGTTTCTAGATTTACGTTCTAACTATTCCTACAAGCTGCTATTCATTTTATATATTAAGTACTGAACAGTGTGCTCCATCCTGGACTCTTGTCTTTCAATAGACTGCAAGATTGTGTATAAACCTTCCAGATTATTGCTTATTACTATCACTCCTATACATAGCACAATACCGTTGTATGTTGGCCTTGAGTTAGCACCTGACCCTGTTTTTGCTCACCGAATCTCTACTCGCTGTGTTACACCAGTGATAGGCAACCTGATAGACTTCAGGGGACACGTGGGCAGCCCTCGAACCTTCAAAGGGCCACACATTACCCTTAATCCCAGTAAGGTAAAATAATCTATTTAATCAGACAAACCTATCTGTAATATCACATCAGCAGGCGTTTTAAACAAGTGTTACAAGTTATACCTAACAGATCTGACAGTGAAGCAGGAAGGAGCTGGGGGCCGCCGTTAAAGGCTCAGAGGGCCGAATGCGGCCCTAGGGCCAACTGTCGTTCATCACTGTGTTACACAGTGGACATTTTTGTTTAAGCTCTTTTAATGTGTATTAATCTATATGTAGGATCCACCTGTAGACTAATGCTATCGGCAGCACAAACATTAGTTAGTGTAGTAATGGAGAGACAAGTTAGCCTGTATTTTTTTCAGTAATTTGGATTTGATGGTACCCTCAGTTTATTATGATTTATACAGTTTTGTATATGAGTAGGGTAAAGCCCTCGCCGCCCTTTAATTCGGCAGCATTACCAACTGAAACATTTAATGACTTTTAAATTGCTTGTTTTAGCATCGCTATGACCAGTGGGCACCGGCTTCTCTTCCCTCTAACTGTGATAGAGTGAACACAGCAAGGGGTTTATTGAAATTTGTCAAAAATCTTGCTCTAATGCTTTTCAAATGGATTACCTGTCCGTCCACGCTCGCGGTTTCAAATTGTTTCAGTCACACTCAGCAACACTCGCGGTGACTCAAAGAAAAATAGAAAACCGGGCAGCTGACAAAACTTTTATTAATGGTAGGAACAGCATGGGGGTAATGCAGCTTCTCCCGCTCTTGTTCTATTCTCTCTCTCTCATATTCTCGGCAGAAGTGGGAGTATTGAGACATGTTTGATTTGTAGCTAAAGAACAACACTTCTGAAGTTTTAAATGATGTCCAGTAAGTTTTTATATGATACTGTAAAGAGGGAGAACAACATGGTGCCACTACTGCTTTGCACCAAGGTTCTGTTACCGCTGCCGTTCTGTTCTTCAGTTTAGGGATATTCTAAACTCCATCGTCAAGACTCCCGCATGGTATAGTGTTCAAAGGCAGAATCCACTCTACTGTGGCCTTAGAATATTGCCCGGTGTCTTCTGAAGGTCTCTATTTCCCCTCTGGAGAACTTGGGAGTGAATTCTGATCATAGTGTGGGCATTTTGAATCATGATTGGATAAACAGACCTGGTTTAAACTATCCTCTAGCCCGGGCTCCATTTATTTCCTATATAACCAACAAGGTATTAGCCTAGGGCAGGACATACATGGGGTTATGGCCGGTGCATTGGATGCTTAAACTTCTTCATCTCTCCCCTCCAAGCGAGAACCAGGGTTTTGAACTTGGAGGCAGTTGTCCCTTCAACACTTCAAGCACTGCAGCAAAATGCATGAATGTATGCTGGAGGAGTCCTAAATGACATAGTCATCTGCAAATAGCAGAGATGTCTCCTCAAACCCTGACTTGATGTCCTATTCAGGACAATCTCAAGCAGGAGTGGAGAGAAGATGCATCTGTAAACTAATATAAATGTGTATCCTGTATGCTGACATAACTAAATGTCCTCACACAAGTGCTCATACCCCTGCAGTACCTCCCACAGACCGTTCGTGGTTCACCTTTCCCAAGTCCACAAAACACCTGTAGACTGTATTAGTGTTCCCACGATTCCTTACATAACTACAAGGGAAAACGATTGGTCCACTGTCGGGGTGAAATCTGTTTTTTTTTGTTTTTTTCTCTTCAGCAGTCGAATGGAATCTCTTCTTCGGTACCTTGCTAAAGGTTTTTCGAGAGAAGCTTGATAACCCTGTGGTTGGTATACGGCCCCTGGCCCTTCTTTTTAAAGTTGAAGACCACCATCCTAGATTACCCTTTTAGAGGCACTATAATCACCTTCTATTCAACAATGAATAGGTGTGTCTGCCGTTTTAGCCCATTGATGTCCAGTGCCATCAACATCTCTTTTTAGAAATCATCCACCCCTACCGTCTTACCACAATAGCAACATAAGCCAAAACTATGGAGTCCAAACCACCATGGATTTCCAACACTCCCTCTTGGTGAAGACTTTGTGTCTACTGGATTAAGTATTCCACAAAAGACTCTAACAATATCCCCAGTAGTAGTCAGCATTTCTCAGTCCTGGCTTAGCACCACCTATGAAAGGTCTCCCTTTCCTCTCCTGAGGTTCTGAACAGTTTGCCAGAACATCTTTTGGTCCACCCAATAGTCCTTTTTTGTGCTGAACTGTTGCTTCCAGTACCGCTCTACCAAAAAGGAGATTCCTCTGCGAGCCTTTTTCCGAACATCACTTTCTTTAGCTAGACAGCCTCCCTCACAGGGATTATTGACCAACAAATCCTATGTCTACTGGTGGATTGCTTTTTGGATTGGATTGCTTTCTAGCAGCAGATTTTTAAAGACTTGACATGGTCCGTCGAATAACAAAGTCCCCGGCTTCACTCTACCCAGATCAAGATAAGACTCTTCTCCCACGCAAGCATCCACCAGACATTTCCAGCCAATCCTGGTGGTTCTCATTGGCCTCGAGCTCCTGTCTCCTTATCCAACTCAAATACCAATTGGTGATCATTTGACAGTTCCTCCTTTCTCTTGACTGAGTTTCCAAAATAGATGGCCTCAAGTCAGATGCGATGAACACAAAGTTGACCGTTGACCTTTATCCCAGGATACTTTGATACAATTATGAGAAACCTTGTGTGTAAATCATGGGCAATAATCTTTGGGAGGTTGTTCGTCCAATTATGCCCCTCCTGGTATTTCTATTGTTCCTCCTGTGATTGCGAGTGTGGAGGTCTTCCAGCAAGACTACAAACTAGGTGGTACTCTAAAGCAGCTCACATACTTTCTCCAAGAAAGCTGCTACTGTCTCCTAGATGCCTCCCTCGTGTCTACTGCGACCTCCCAGAGTTGGAGAGAGACCTCTCCCAATATTTAGCTATAAAAAGCTGCAGTTATTTCCTATTGCCAAAGTCTGTGATCTAATCTCTGCTGTCTCATTTCCAAAGCTTCTAACACACCTAGATCTTCTCATAGCTGGTTACAAAATGCTTCTGAAATCCAGATCCATTGAAATCAGTGTAAAATGCTCTAGCCGGTCACATGAGCTGTAAGAAGCTATCGAAATATCAAAGCGGAGTTCTCCCTGGCAGATCAGAAAGACTCCTAAAACTTTCAGAGTGTTTGTAAGCAGCTGAAATACTAAAATACAAAGTTTTGGAAACCCTTTTTTTTTTTTTTTTATTATTATTATTATTCACTTTGTGCTGCACACTTTTGCATTATTTGCTAGTTTTACTAGGTTTTTGACATGCAATGAAGCTCTCATGTCTCACTAAACATCTATTTGTTGAGCAGCCATTTATGTAAGTATTATATTTGCCTTTGAATGTATTCTGTCTCTAAGTTCACAATGGATTCGGTGTCCTCTCCACGTTTGTATGAGGCTGAAAACTGGGCAGACTGCCATGTACCCAGAGATATAATTTTACATTTACACTGTAATGGGATTACTTTGTACAGTACATGTAGCTTTTAATTGTAAATCAATAGACATTTTTAAAGTCTAATGAGCTGTGCCAAATCTCGGCGTTATTGACTGTCTCTCCCGGGTTCTCGCAGAATAAAGGAATCTTCCGGCTGGCAGCAGGTTTTCTCGAGCCCTTACCTAGACTGGACCATCGAGAGGGTGGCGCTCAACGCCAAGGTGGTTGGTGGCCCGCATGGCGACAAAGACAAGATGGTGGCCGTGGCGTCGGAGAGCAGCATCATTCTGTGGAGCATACAGGATGGAAGCCGGGGAAGTGAAATAGGTGGGACTTTGTATTTCCATGATACGTTTCTTTACTGAGTATGTATGTGAAATAGTTCCATACACTGAAGTTGCAGATCAAGGAATCTTGGACTAATATTTAGTATCCTAATAGTGCTGTAATTTGTACTTGTTTTATTTAAATTTGGGGATGGGTTTTTGTGATATGGTTGCGATTGTTTTACTGTACAGCTCCTGAGATTCTATACATGTTATACTGTATGCTTCTCATTGATCCTGTTTGGGGAACACTGCTAACCTCCTTGGGATGTAGAGGAGCCGACTGGGCAGGGAGGCATCTGGCCACTGGACTCTGTCCCACAATAAGCATCTTTGGGCTGGGTCCTACATTTATTTTTCTTTTAAATTGTTCCTAATAGGCTGCTGAGCCAAGTCCCGCCCCCAGGCTAAAATGGGCCAGCCAGTCCCTGCTCTGCACTGGAGCAGGTGCTTAATCAACTTCTATTTGTTTGTACTCTAGCTCCTTAACCTATATACCCCTCCCCCCTC
This sequence comes from Mixophyes fleayi, assembly GCF_038048845.1. Lineage (NCBI taxonomy): Eukaryota > Metazoa > Chordata > Amphibia > Anura > Limnodynastidae > Mixophyes > Mixophyes fleayi. The sequence continues at coordinate 329,990,539 of NC_134404.1, forward strand.
CTTATGGCTCTTCAGTTTTTCTTTAAATTTTTTTTAAATAAAAATAATTTTGAGGGAGTTTTTAAAGGCAGATTTCACAAAGAAGAGCTGCAACAACAATATATTGCCCTATGGATACTAATATCTAGTTTTCCTATTGTGGTTTACAAGATTTTTTTTAATTTGATCTTACTGCAGCTGTCTGACATTGGAATAGTTGTGTGTGGAAGTGTTTCAGTGCATACAGTGTACATAAAGCAGTGAATGTCTTTCGTTCAAGTGCTGTGAAATCGCAGACATTGCTTTGTAACTTCTACTATTCAGGGAGCATTGATGATCCTACCCCGTGCTTGCAGTGGTACCTGATTATCCACTATACCTCACTGCAATACTGCGTTGCAGACTACGAGACAAGATACTGCTGCTTAATGAATCACTGAATCTAAAATCCCAGTTAGTACATATAAAATAAATAATAATTAGCAATAGATGTGCAAAAGCCTCCTGTGCTTATGAGAATGAAGGATATATGAGCTACAGCTGTCTGTGTGAGTGTTTTGTATGCTCACAAGACTCTGTGATTTAAGTGACTGAAGGTGGCTGCAGAGAGTCTGGCAGCCTGAAATCATTGCAGCTGGGTATATGATGTAATATCATAGCTGTTGTCTTGCCCCAATATTGCAGTATATGGGGATGAAAGTGACTTACGGGTGATAATAACCAGATCATTATTGGGTGTGTTGAAAAATTCTTAATGTTGTTGTCCTTGATTTGTAAGACACCTCAGTGCCCAGCAACCTTGGCAGTAGGGAAGACCTACATAAAGTTGCGGAGCGACCTACAATGTAGACAACATAGCACGGGAAGGGTCTTGCTCTAGTGAGAGCGTACATCATAGAGGGCAGAGGCGAGAGTGCGTCTCAGAGTGGAGGTTGAGACAGCAGCGAGGGGCTACCGGTGTGAGTAGTATTGGTGGGCTGTAGTAATGAGGGAAGTTTCAGAGGGCATGTGTGTAGCAGCATGGTCGCTTATGTGAGATGTGTTTGTCAGAGGTAGAGCTCAGCCGGAGATTTGATGTATTTGAAGGGGCAGCGGTGTTTAGGGCTTTGTAGTTTAGGGTGAGTGGATTGATTCTGGAGCACAGGGAGCGCTAATGAGGGAAGCGCTGAGAGAGGAAGATCAGCCTTGCAGCGTATTTTAGGATGGATTGAAGCCGCAACAGATGAGCCTAAAGATTGCCAGATAAGAGGAGGTGGCAGAAGTCCAGATGGGAGATGAGAGAATGGATGTGAATCTTGTTTGCATCTTGGGTAAGAAAATATGGAGAGGACCGAGGACTGCAAGAGATAATGGATGTGAAGAGTAAAGCAAAGGCACAGTCCAGGCTGATACCAAGGCAGCAGGTTTTTAGGAAATTAAGGAACTCGTGGTGTTGATGTTGAGGGAGGGGATAAATGGAAGCAGAAAGGGACAACAGGCCACTTCTACTGGCCCATGAGTGCAGTCCTCTTCCAAATAGACTCCATTCATGCCAGCAGTGTATTTTGGTCCTGCACGGGCAACGAGCAGAAACTTTGGTCCTTGTGAGTCCAGCCTCCGCTATTTAAGAAAGATACACTCAATGTCAACTAAAATGCTTCACCAAGCCCAACATATTGCTACCTGCAATGATTTTATTTGCTAATCATGATTTCTAGGGTCATAAATTATTTCACCAGCATGGGGCGGCGCGGGAGACTGATCTGCATTGTCATTCATCCATCCCTGTCCGTCTTGTTAGAATAATTTATGAATCTAAAGTTGATGTTTTGTTTCATACGGTGCATAGTGGCCGGTGTGACTGAGTATTGGCCATCTGCTGCATACAATGAGCTCTGACAAGCTCACCAGCCTCATTCAACTCGTTTACCAGAAGTCGATACATTTTCAAAGACCCAATCTTTGTGTGCACCGAGCGCTCCCGCAAGAGATGAATTCGCCTGAACTAGACCAGGCAGCTAAACAACAGGACCCGGCAAACAGCAACAACTAAAGTTCTTTCAATATCTAAAAGTCCATAAAGTAGAAATGGATAATCTGGTTTAATATCGGGGACATCCCTCAGCCATGTAGCAGGGAATAAAGTTCTACCGAGCTGGCAGGGCAATCAGAACCGCCGGCACTGGGGTGAGATACCGGGAAATTGCTTATATCCACTGCAATTAGGTTTCCATTTTATTTAATAATGAAGTACCTTTTCACTTGGTTTTGATTGTGATGGTTGGAAATGATAGTTTGGGATTACATAGGGGGACCGCAGAGGTGCTCTTTGTTCACACTCTGTAAAAGAAACAATTTGTTGTTACAAACACTCCGGACCTCTGTAACACCATCTAAAGAAGATTACAAAACCTGGCATCTCGGTGATAGAGCTGTCCCCCGGCAGACCAGCCTTCAATATTACTTACCGGAGACACCACTAGCAGATTGCTGCTATAAGCAGTATTTTACGGAGAGGGCCCCTTAAGACAGGGACATGTCATTACTTATACCATCTCCCTCCCTGTGGATAACAGTCAAGATTGTTGAGCCTAAGCAAGAGTGACACTTTAAATTCCTTCAGACCATTCAAGCTGTCTCCCTTGATTTCCCTGAACCTCCTGCGTCTCTGGAGTAATCAATTCTACTTGTTTCTCTCTCTTTTTTTTGTTTTGTTTTTTATTATTGCCTGCATGCCGGTGCCACACGTTTCTTAATGTATCAGAAAAGATTTGGGGGATATTAAACAGAACGTGGCGTCATCAGATTGTTTTTGGGACAGCACAGCTCTGCATCGCAGTATAGAATGTTATTAACCTATCATATGATGAGCCAGTGAAACCACCTTGGTAAAGCATACACTGATACATAGTGTTTCTACGATGTTGGGTCTATTAACCCCTAATGCTATCAATACTGATATTGTATGGTATAGCCGGTGAAGTATGATGGAAGCTTGGTGGGGATTATTTGTGACAGCTGGGCAGCCTGTTTGACAGTCCTTCTCTAAGGTCGTCATCATCATCATCGACATTTATTTATATAGCACCAGCAAATTCCGTAGCGCTTTACAATTGGGAACAAACATTAATAATACCACTTTCATACTACCGCCCCGGCAATATCCCGGGTTGTTAACCCGGGATATTGCCGGGGCACAGGGCAGTATAGATCAGAAGATTCCCAGGTCGGGCGGGTTCCTACTGCACCTGCCCGACCCGGGTTTTAGAAAAAAAAAAGTGAAAAAAAAGATTTTAATTACTAAAAAATACAAAACAAATGTTTACTTAACTTATTTTCAGCCAGCGGTGTCTCCGGTGCGTTGCCGGCTGCCAGGGGGACCTCTGGGTACTAAAATGACTTCATTTCTAGTCCATTAGAAATGATGTCATTTTAGTACCCAGAGGTCCCCCTGACAGCCGGCAATGCACCGGAGACACCGCTGGCTGAAAATAAGTTAAGTAAATATTTCTTATGTATTTTTTATTAATTAAAATCTTTTTTTTTTTTACTTTTTTTTCTTACTTCCCAATTTTTTTTTTACAGTATGAATGGTGAGACCCGGGAATTACACGGGTTGCACCATTCATACTGCAGGCGAGCGGGGTCCAACACGGGAATTACCCCTCGCAAAATCCCGGGTCTAAGTCCCAGGATTTTGTGGTTGGACTATTCATACTGCACCAAGACCTGGGTTTTTCAGCGTGCCTCTGCAAAAACCCGGGTTTTTGGTGCAGTATGAATGGGGTATAAGACAATACTGGGTAATACATACAGAAAGAGAGGTAAGAGAACCCTGCTCACAAGCTTACAATCTATATAAGGTCCTAATTTAGGTAAAGCTGTATAACACACATACAGTTATCGTGCAGATCACATGATTCACGTCACACTCCAAGAGAGTGTACAGTCCCATGATCATGTTTTATCCTACCAAAGTACATCGCATCTGTTGGTTTGGTTTTATAAACTTCCAAAAATGACGGAACGATGTCCTTTCAGCAGATGGTTATGAGATGATCATAGATATAAAGGTCAGGTTGTGTAGGGCTGTACGTATGAATCGGTATGGTCATCAGGACTTTCAGTTGTTGGTGAAATTGTTACAGAAATTGCATCTGAAGTAACATTGCATAAGTGTGTACCCAGCTTAATGCAGGCCTTTGATTCATATGGCAAAAAAATTGGGAACATATTTATGTCTTAGAATAGTGGTAACTTGTGCTTTTAGGAGGGATCCGGCTTATCGGTAAACGTTGACAAACCTGGGAGAGTATTTGGTGCACCTTGACAAACCTGGGGGTAGAGGGGGGCAGGGGGGGTTCATTGGTAAACCTTCAGTCTTGGGTGGGGTGGGGGGGGGATACCCTTTACAGGCGCGTGGAAAACAGAAGAAAAAGGTTTAATAAACTGTACTACTCAGCCTTGTGATTGGTTTTACATGGATGTTCTGTTATTGGACATTTAGGTGTGTTTAATCTGGGAGTGCCGGTGGATGCCCTGTTCTTCATCGGTAATCAGTTGGTAGCGACGAGCCATACTGGGAAGGTCGGAGTATGGAACGCCGTCACTCAGCACTGGCAAGTGAGTACAAGTTCCAATCTGAACACTAATTACTAACTTTATTTATATAATGACGCCCCGCTTTCTTCAGAAATGACTATTTCCCTGCCAGACATGCTTTCTGTGATGCCCCATCACTCCCAACGAAACAGCACCCCTAGTGGGCGTCGTTGTTATGGGAAAAATAGTTCCTCATTTTAAACTTTCAATATCGGTTGAAGACGCAACTTGTTATACACCGGCCGAGCCTTCTGTTATTCCGCAATAAGAACGTCCGTTGTGTCAGTAATACAGTGTGACATTCATTGGAGGTTAACTCTCCAACTTGCCGATTTATTCCATATAATGAATATTACTTGGTGTCTCCCCCCAGGTCCAGGATGTTGTCCCTATTACCAGCTACGACACCGCTGGGTCTTTCCTCCTCTTGGGATGTAACAACGGATCCATCTATTATATAGGTAAGAGAGGTTTGCTATGAGGTAGACGGTAGGAGATTTAATGGATCCGCAAGTTAAATTAAAACTTTCCACCTAACCCTTTACAACTATACTCTCTCCTGCTTAGTTCCTGCAGTTTCCCTGTGACCTAGGTTTTTCCACCATATTTATTTAAAGAGATGCCTGATTAAGCTGTATGTGGTTGTTCTTTATTCCCTTACTACAGATATGCAGAAGTTTCCTTTACGCATGAAGGACAATGACCTTCTAGTGACAGAATTGTATCACGATCCCTCCAATGACGCCATCACTGCTCTGAGTGTCTACCTCACCCCCAAAACCAGTGAGTACATTCATATATCATAGATCCAGGACCTGTCAAATGGCATCAAAGTTCTGATTTATAGGGGAACTAAATGTAATAGAGGATTTCTTGTTTGTTACATTATCTGCTCTCCTATTGGCAGACCTGTGTTCTAAATACATTTGGCTCCTCCGCTCCCCCCCTGGTATAACACTAGATAATTAGCTTAGTGTGTATATATAGGTGGTAGACCTGAAGATAACTAGATAATTATAATACCCTGACTGTCTTGAATGTCAGAACATCGGTTTACTCAAGAAATCCCCTTACAGTTTCTCCCTGGGTGCTGCCATATTGAGGTGCACCCTTTACTTTTTTTGGTACTGTTGTATTATATATATATAATCTATCATCAGGACTATTCTCTTATTGTCTGCTGCCCACTATCAGAAGTATGGTGATTGCCGCTGAAGACTGAGAGTAGAAATGATGTAATATGATATTAGTTACCACTTTCACATGTATACATAGATGCCTTTACATGGAGTTCTATTTGAGTGTGTTAATTTTATTAGGTTTAGTTCCCCTTTTAAACCACTTGTGTGCATTTCTTTGGTTTATACAGAGTAACAAGATTATTATTATTATTATTATTAATAATAATAATAATAATAATATCGCCATTTATTTATATAGCGCCACTAATTCCGCAGCGCTGTACAGAAAACTCGCTCACATCGGTCCCTGCCCCATTGGAGCTTACAGTCTAAAGTCCCTAACATACACAGAGAGAGACTAAGGTCAATTTAACAGCAGCCAATTGACCTACCAGTATGTTTTTGGAGTGTGGGAGGAAACCGGAGCACCCAGAGGAAACCCACGCAAACACAGGGAGAACATACAAACTCCACACAGATAAGGTCATGGTCGGGAATTGAACTTATGACCCAAGTGCTGTAAGACAGAAGTGCTAACCACTTAGCCACCGTGCTGCCCAGGATAACTGCATAATGTGGTCCCCAAATCTCCATCTACTTTATAGTAATGAAGCTGCTGGAATATGTAATCAGTAGGAGAAATGGGCCTTTATAACCTTATATCTGTTCAGTCTGGCCTCCAGTAATTTTAATCATGCTCTCTGCTGCCCCCTACAGGTGTCAGCGGGAACTGGATCGAGATCGCTTATGGTACAAGTTCTGGTGCAGTCAGGGTGATCGTACAGCACCCAGAGACAGTGGGCTCCGGCCCCCAGCTCTTCCAGACCTTTACCGTTCACCGCAGCCCGGTTACCAAGATCATGCTGTCGGAAAAACACCTGGTATCAGGTACTGTTATTATTACATCTCTATGTATGAACCCTCTGTGTATTGTCACATTGTTTGTAACAGATCTGAGCAGAGGGTTCTGTTACTCCAATCTGGTGATTATGTTGTGTTTTATTTTCTAGTTTGCGCTGATAATAACCACGTCCGGACGTGGACGGTAACGCGCTTCAGAGGAATGATCTCTACGCAGCCAGGGTCCACCCCTCTCGCCTCATTCAAAATCCTGTCTTTAGAGGAAACTGAAAGCCACGGGAGTTATTCTTCCGGCAACGACATAGGTACCAGATATTTACCCTGTTTATAAGCTGGGTGCAGGGGCAAACGCAGGATTTGTAGAGGGGGGTTTCCACACTACGTCACCAGTGGGCGTGACCACCATGCATGGGGGCGTGGATATAATATTAGACAGTGCTTGGCTGCTCTCCAACTCTTCCTATCCCCATATTATACATGGGCAATGCTGCGTTCACTACTGTTAGGTGCACGCAGCTCTCCCTTTTCAAGCAGAGCCGTGTGAAGCGGGGGCAAGGTCCAGCCACCTCAATTATACAGTGCCCCAGGCTTGGAGGGGGTTTTCCAGGCACTAGGAACCTCCCCCCCCCTCAGTTTGCCTATGGGGTGTTTGTTTTACTCTTTATTCTGTAAATATTATGCTAAGTCAACTGTATGGTCTAATGGAAGTTTGTGTAATAGTCTTTCTTAATAGGTAACTTTGAAACAAAGTATCGGACATGGAATGACCTGCTTTATACACTAACATAGCCAGGAACGTCTTTACATCCAGTAATATTTTGGTATAAAGTTAACTTATAAAATTGTATGGGGAAAGCAGTCAGTTAATGGGTCAATATCTGTGAGAATGCATCCAGTTAATATAGTAGGAACCAATGACCTCATCGAGGCACTGTGTACCTCATTCCTCAGTGATGTTACCAGCATTTAGTGAATTCATATTGACTTCATTTATCATCATCAGTCTAATTAGGAGGATATTGGGATAAATATTAAATTATGACAACATTTATACCAGTTTGGTGAAACTTGATATTTAAGACTCGTCACTTAGTGGATTCTCTACTGTACTGCAGAGATCTGTACACAAAGCTGAGCTGCACTTTCATATGAAAGTATTGGCGCTCTTGACACCGTAGAGCTGTCCTGTGTTCAAGCACAAAGAGTCATGAAGTTGTGTGCAGGATCGCTGGTGGCGAACACGCTGCTAAAGCTGGTGACCGCTGCGCGCACGTGTCTGGGACATACAATTCCTTAAAAAAAAAAAAAAGTATTCAGCCATAACACATTTGTCACATGTTGTTATGTAGATATATAATCAAAAATGATGCCCCTCTCTCTGTGAGGCCATACTGCATGATGGGGACTTTCCAAAAATAAAGGATTCCAAATAAAGACGAAGGAATATTCCAGACAAGTTGCAGATAAGATTGTAGAAAAGGCTCCAGGACCATTGCAAAGACATCCACCCTCCCTGCGTGCATCATGCAGAAATAGAAGTAGTGTGAAAATACCGTCACACCGCCTAGACCAGGCTGCCCCCCATAAAGTTAGGTGCTGGACAAGAAGGGCGCTTATTAGAGAACTACTGCAAGGCCAAATGTAACATTACATGAAATGCAGAGGTCTGTGGCTGTGATAGAGGATAATGTACACAAGTCAATAATCCTGGCTGAAATCAAAACCAACACCACACGTCCTTGCCTGCAAATAGTTTGCAATATCCCATTAAGAGATACAGCTAGAGGTGGCCAGAATGTCTTGTGGTTTTATGAGACTAAAGTTCAACTTTTTGGCCTGAACGCTAAGCGGTAAATAGGGTAAATCCTGCACCCCAGCCGGGTGATGCGTGGCGTCATAGCATCGTGCTATGGCGATGCTTGTAGGTGGTAGAGACTGGCAGTCTGGTCAGGACGGATGGGACATTGAAGGGTGCATATTACCGACTAATCCTGAACATAAACCGGCTCCTTCCGGCCAGACAGCTCAAACTGGGGAGGAAGCTCCGTCTTTCAACAATGATCCAAATTGCGGATGAATGTGCGACTCACAAATAAAACATTTTATTGTGAAAAAAAATAAAAAAATTCCAGGCTGTGTTTTGTTTTTCTTGTTTAGTTAATAAATACATTTTATTAAGGGGTTTTAAAGCTAAATCTTTTTTTTGGGGGGGGGCTCAAACAGGTTAACAATAACATGGCTGTGAAATTCTTAATTGACATTAAGGGGGATGAGCTGAATACTCTTTCATGGCACGTTGTATCTGCTGGCACTGATAGACATTTGTCTCTGATTGTATTGTATACTGCGCTAATGAATGTCATTGTTTCCTTACAGGGCCTTTCGGAGAGAGAGACGACCAGCAGGTGTTTATCCAGAAAGTGGTTCCTATAACTAACAAACTGTTTGTGAGACTTTCATCAACTGGAAAGAGGTAACTGCTCACATAAGAGATCTTGTTACTTTGTTACCTGGAAAGTAATGGCCCATTGTTAGATTCCACATTGAGAGCAGATTTTCAGGTCGTCTTCATTGGAACTGTGCTCAGAACATACCTCTAATTATACCGTAGCCTCCTTCCTGGGAGCTGAGAGCGATATTGGGGAATGATCACATAGTATAAAGAGAATGACATGGATCCTTTTAGACCATTGATACCTTATTTAGGGGTTATTCTCCAAAAGTGGAGGTAAACTAGTGACTGTCCTCCATGTTCTGCAACCCTCAACATTTTTTGGGTGGTGATCTGGCAGTAAAGGTTTGGAAATTCCTTATAGAGCATATTTTATTAGTAGAAGAGGTTTAGGGAGACCAGTATACAAAACACAGAGTAGCGAGTAGAAATACATCAAAACCACATACAGCTTCCAAAACTGAAAGAACACAAAATCTTAACCTGTCAACATGTAATTGTATCTGGCACAAGTAAACATTTGTCCTATATTAGCTGATATCTGGTGTTCACATGAGGAGAGAGAAAAATCACATTGACCCACCAGTATATTTATAGTAGGTTTAATTTGACAATGTCACAGGTTGATCCTTTCATGTCGTCGCTTGTAATCTCTATGCCAGCGCTTCTCAACTAACATACCTGCTTTCAGTGTATCAGTTATCTCCTCTACATAGACATACACAGGGTGTGAGAACGAGATGTGAAATGTAAGCTAAGGAAATTAATTCATATCACTTTAGGCTTATTTAAAACAAAATGTATTAACTATATATAATTTTATTAGTGACCAGTGTTACCAAGGTCATATTTTGCTGTTTTTTACATTGGATTATGTGAATTATCAGAACATTTCAACACTCGTAATCTGTTTCGTGATTGTTTTTGAACTGTGTAAGACTCTGATGACGGAGGGATAATATCCCGGGGAGGTCTAAATTACTCGCTTAATAACAGTGGCTTTACAAGTGGCCCTGTTGGTGCTACATAAAGCCACGTTTGTGACGTTGAAATGGTGAAACATTTATGCCGTCTTAGTGCGTATTTACATTTAGAAATGAATGTAATTGCCAGAACCAGAAAGTTCACTTTAGTGACTAAAACTAACAACCGTCTCTTCCTGGTGCAGAATCTGTGAGATCCAGGCTGTGGACTGCACTACAATCACGTCTTTCACCGTCAGAGAGTGCGAAGGGTCCAGTCGGATGGGCTCCCGGCCGCGGCGCTATCTCTTCACCGGACATTCTAACGGAAGTATTCAAATGTGGGACCTGACCACGGCCATGGACATGGTGACCAAGACGGAAGACACAGGTAAGAGACGGAGAAAGAGACGCGATATCTGGATTAGACTACGGTGAATTTACCTGGTGTCTGCTTTGTCTAGATGTCGGAGGTCCGACGGAGGAAGAACTGTTAAAGTTATTGGATCAGTGCGACCTGAGCGCTTCCCGCTGTGCAACGCCAAACATCAGCCCAGCCACCTCTGTGGTTTACCAAGGTCGTCTTCGTGATTCCAGCTCCAGGTAATCTAGAACAACTCGCTTACTGTATTTCTGTGTTGTATCTGCCATATCGTTATATCATTTTGTTTCTTTATATGAATGTCATCCTTGCCTAAAAATACCTCTAGAAACATCCATAATAACATTGAATCAGTCGCAACGACATTGTCCATGAAAGCCCCAACCAGATAACAGTGCAGGGATAGGCTGGTAGATAACCGTGATTGCACCGTGATGCAACATTGTCTTCAGAAAAATAATTGTCGGACCCTAAAAGAACAATCGATAGAACTTCAGTTATAAGAAGGCGGAGATCTCCTTTGTAATGCCAGACTTTTTTGTATTTTGAAATAATGTAAGGTTTAAAATGAATGTACTGAAAAGCACATCAACTAAAAGCAAAAAGTTAAAGCACATGTCCCCATTCAGACAAGTGGATTCAATTTAGTATATTCAGTCCAAACATATTTTCCAATGCAGCAAGAACCTGTGAGCTCCAGTTTAGTAGACGCAGCCTCTTGAGGGGTAATATTATTGTTCTTGTGCTTCTGTGGAGCCTTGGGACTGTCTGGCTATGTTGTGTTACTTTCTCCGCAGATGTTAGATCTGTGCAGGAATCACAGTAGCTGATGCAGTCAGTTTGGTGATGATGTGAATGAGAGACCGTGTTTAGTACCTGATACTTGCCTGTCATGAGCGGCAGGGAGGGGTTTAATCTGTTGCCACAATCTTTGCATACAGAGCAGTGATATCAATGCATCCCCCACATGGATTTCATTTTGCAAATATACAAAACCAGAAGAAGTTATTTATGGACTCGCAGTAATAAAAGAAAGACACATTTATTTGACAAATATTCGCTTTATTAAAGATGTTAAAAATAGAACTACCCTTAAAATTTTACAAAATGCCAATAATTACCCTGATGAGACACATTAACACTGGAATTAAACTGAACAGTTGGGCATATTTCTAATTAATACAGAAAACCAAAGCATTGGGGGGCAGGACTTTATCTAGGGTGACTTTAAACCCATATTTAATGAATCGCGCAAACACTGAATTCTGTTATGGAATATTTTTCTGAATCTGACCCCAAATTTGCCTAGTATAATAGTTAGCAGTCTAAGGACGGTTTTCTTTTTCTTTTTATGTCTGAAATAGGATAATTCACAGGGGAATAAGAAAGCAGAACCCACTGACACCAAATACTAATTACTAAGAACTCTCTTGATTCGGCTGATCCCTACTTTTAACTGTATTTTTATTTTTTATTTATTTACTATTTTTTAGAGAGAAAATGTTTTATGTGCAATTCTTATTTTATATACATTTTAGTTTTGCACCTCTTCTTCTTTTTTTTTTATATTTTCTCCATTAGTTCCTGAGAGTTATGCATTGTGTTTTGACATTATTTTACATATACTAAAATATTGAGTATTTATCTTTTGTATAGTTTACAACTTCAGCACGAAACCATACCGGAAGCTGCGACTTACGGCTCAGTGAGGCCTTATCGAGAGAGCCCCCTGTTAGCGCGAGCGCGGCGGACGGAGAGCTTCCACAGCTACCGAGACTTCCAGTCCTTCAGCTTCAACAAAAATATCGCCGAGAGAGTCAACCCGGAAAACGGGAGTTTATTGATAAAGAATGACGTAAAACCAAGTGACCAGGAAAGCAGCCCCCCTGACAAGAAGACCGTAACGACCCAAAAAACAAACAAATGTTTAGATTCCTGCCGCAGTCCCGATACAGCCGACGTCAGGAAGAGGATGGTGGACGAGGAAACAGAGTCCAAATTGGACACGAAGAAGAAGAGTGGATTTGAAGGAGCGTTTCTCAGTCGTCGAAAAGTTTCACAAGTACCTCACTTAAACTCGTCGTCAGGCGATGGTGGAAATGACTTGCCTGGTAATGCCTCACCATCGCCTACTAAATCCACCACCTCGTAAGAAAAGCGACTGGTCGTGCCAGGACTTTGCACTGTAAAAAAAATCATTACTTGGGAAGGAGTCTTTCCACTCCGAGCCTGATGTTTTCAAACAACAAGCTGGATTACAATACATTACGTTCTCGTTCCATTTCTCTCTTATTTTGCTGATGAAGCATGTTAGTACTAATACAAACTATATTTATTTATGGTTTTGGAAACTTAATAAGAAACCTATTTTTACTTTTTGTTGTGCTATTGTAAATTAGGCATGCTCCAACTGGGCTGTTTCTACAACCATTTAACTTTTTTATACATAATATATACTTTTTTCTTTTCTTTTTTTTTTTAAAAAAAGATACTTAATTGTATACATATGCTAGTGAATAATTTATTGATCTATAAATAGTTATTTATCCTACTATCTGAAACACTGACGCAGTAAATAGACATTTATCAAAAGTATTTAATTATTTTTTTTTTACTAGAAATATAGCATAATTTTGCACGAAGCGCACCATAGTCCTTTTTTATATTTCAGCGGCGTTTGCAAAGCGTGGCTTACACAGCAATATTGCACTCTGGTGTGTTTATCCACCGACGTCTTCAATGCAACCATGGTCTAATAAATAGGATAGATTATTTAGATTTATTTTGGCAGTATTTAATGTTCCAGAGATATTGCAACATTGTCCAGGCTGGAAAAATAAAAATAGACCAATGAAAATCGTTTTATAGAAGGGTTTATCTAATGGAGTATATAACGGATGATGTACTATGAAGATATTTTACAATTTGTGATGTGTTTGTGCTCACTCTGTAACAATGTCATTTTACATGATCCAGTAATGAGATATTAAAAGCTGTAGATTACTATTTCTTATAATGTATTTTTATTTGGCATAGTTTATCAAGAGACAATACATATGTTTGTTTATTTTAAGATTTCGGAAAAAGGTGAAAGAGAAAATCTAGTTTACTTCCATTTAAACCAACAGAAACCTTTCACAGGTTAATCCTGAATCCTTTCATGGGTGAATTGGTGACATAGACTTTTTAAAGTGCATCACTCATCCACACGGCAGCCGTTTTGTGTGTGGTGCCAATATTCATTGGAGGGTAGCCTTTAAAGTCACGTAAGTTACCTTTGACCTCACTGAGGCATGAAGAATATTGGATCACCCACAAAATGGCCACCTCCACTGTGTGGAGACGACAATGGGCATCAAAATATATTTTGTTTCTATAAAGCAATGATGTTCTAGTCGAGGTTTCATGTATGTATAAAGGTATGCACAGGTCTTAAACAATCTTCTTTATTGTTTTCTCATGCAATGTAATTTTTTTTATGATAATGTGGCCACTAGGTGACAATACTCTCTTGGTGAGGGACACAGAAAAGACTCAAAGGGCCCCACCAGGCCAAAAAGGAGCTAAAAAGCTTTGCTCCACTATAAACCGAAGTGTCATAACCAATGGCCCAAGATGTAGCCCACTGGTAATTAATGTGTGCTTGTCACTTACAGTACATAGCGGTGGCAGCCATTGTGGGCACTGATCTGATTACTGTGAGAACACAGCCTAGTGTCTATCAGGTGTCTCAGTGATGTCACTGGCTCCAAATAAATCAATTGGCTGTTCTTGAGCCTCTTAAGTAGTGTAAGTTTTCTGGGTTCCCTTATAGGGTAAAAGGTGACTTATAGCAGACGTATCAGCCCAGTGCTTGTCCCTCCTGTGGAATTTCCGTTCTTCGTTACATTTATTTGAGGCCTCCAGGAAGGTGGTTAGAGAAGACGGCACATAATTGGACAAATGCTGCACCTATCCAACCGGGGTCCACCTACATACCTCACTTTGGTGCTGGAACCTCTATTTATTTTACTCGCACAAATACAGATTTCCAGCGCCAAATTAAATGTTTGGGGATCCCAAGGCTACAGCCAACTACTAAGTGTATGGTGCAAAGTCCAAAGGAGACCCATCCTTTTATAACTGGTTCAACCTATAAGAACTCCTGGGAAATCCACGATGGCAGCGTTGCCATGTCTGCCGGAAACCTTTCAGGGGCACCAACTTAGACGCAAGGGGAGTATTTCTGAAAACTGTTGTAAAGATAATGTCGCCCTTAGCAACCAATCGGATGATTGCTTTATTTTTCTAGTGGCATTTAGGAAATCTGACTGCAATAGACAACACCACATTTTTCTTTTGCACCCAATATTTTTTTTCTTTCTTAGAAACGTCCCCCAGCACTGTACTGACATAATATATTAATGTACAGTTTTTGGTTTGTAGTCTTTGATGCATATTCTACTTGCATTGTTATGATGAAGGATAAAGAAAACTCCTAATTGTCTACTGCATTATATTACAGCATGTTGCTCACAATAGAGTGTGGGGCGGGCACCCACATCAGCGGGCAGCTGTTCCCAGAGCCCTCCCTAGAGGGGGTCAACCCAGCATCCTGGGCTGTTAGTGGTCCTATAGGGCAGAACTGAAAATCCCTTTTGTGAGTCGCTGATTGTGGACACTTTGTGATCTTAAAGTGAAGACAGAAGAGAAATAATACTTCTAATGCTAGGAAAATCTGCACAGTATTGTTTGACCTATGTGCTGTATATTAGGTTCCATACTGTATGTACCAACATCCATTAAAAAGATGGGGGACAACTAGTTTTATTGTGGCCATCGCTGCAGTAGTGTTTTGTGGGAACGTTGACAGAACTTTACCAAGTGTCCATTTGGTGGCACCTATCCTGGTGGCCTGAAGCTTGTACAGTGTACGTAAGAGCATGAACTGACCACGCATCACATTTACTACACTGAGTTGTTTGACACACAAAACACAAATAACCTTGATGCAAGTGAAATCTACAAATATTATTTAGGAAATAGAACACACACAAAGAAATTGAACTAATTTGCAACTCTATAAAACGCTTTTATTCCTTGTTTTGTCATCCTCCGCTCCGTGTATAACTTTACTCTTAAACACTAATTGTCTTGGGTAAAGGCCATTAAGCTGCTGTGCTTGGTCGTAGTCCACAATAGTATCTTTGTTAATACTGTTTAGGTTGTCTTTATTATATAATAATATTGTTGTATCCATGAAGGGCTGTATTGGGGAAGGTCATAAACTATTTGATGCCCTTTTGGGTGTCTCCATGTTCTGTGAAGGCTGCTTGTGCACTTTGGTTGCCTTTACACTATAGTGGTGTATTGGTTAAGGCCATACGTTCCTTGATCATTAGCTGCCTCCATGTTGGTCATGTGTTGCTTGGTCACTGTGGTTCCCACCATCTCTATGGTACAGTTGTGTGTTGGTAAAGGCAACATATTGCTTGGTCACTGTGCTGATCTCCATGGTACAGTGTTTGTAAGTCAAGGCAGTGTGTTGCTTTGTCATTGTGGTTGGCTCTATAGTACAGTTTGAGTTTTAGTGAATTACGAGTGTTGCTTGGTCACTCTGGTTGTCTCCACGTTACAGTAGTTTGTCAGTGAAGGCTGTTTTGCTTGTCGTATGGTTTTCTATATTACAATGGTGTATTGGTGAAGGCCATGTTTCACTTACTCATGTGGCTGGCTCCATGTTACAGAGGTGTGTCGGTGAAGCTCATGTGACACTTGGGCAGGAGGTTATCTCCATGTTACAGTGGTGTCGGTGAAGACCATGTGACCCGTGGTCAGGAGGTTGTCTCCATGTTAGTGGTGTGTCTGTGAAGACCATGTGACACTTGGGCAGGAGGTTGTCTCCATGTTAGTGGTGTGTCTGTGAAGGCCATGTGACACTTGGGCAGGAGGTTGTCTCCATGTTACAGTGGTGTCTGTGAAGACCATGTGACCTGTGGTCAGGAGGTTGTCTCCATGTTAGTGGTGTGTAGGTGAAGACCATGTGACACTTGGGCAGGAGGTTGTCTCCATGTTAGTGGTGTGTCTGTGAAGACCATGTGACACTTGGGCAGAAGGTTGTCTCCATGTTACAGTGGTATGTCGGTGAAGACCAAGTGACACTTGGGCAGGAGGTTGTCTCCATGTTACAGTGGTGTGTCTGTGAAGACCATGTGACACTTGGGCAGGAGGTTATCTCCATGTTACAGTGGTGTCGGTGAAGCCCATGTGACACTTGGGCAGGAGGTTATCTCCATGTTACAGTGGTGTCTGTGAAGACCATGTGACCCGTGGTCAGGAGGTTGTCTCCATGTTAGTGGTGTGTCTGTGAAGACCATGTGACCCGTGGTCAGGAGGTTGTCTCCATGTTACAGTGGGGTGTCGGTGAAGGCCATGTGACACTTGGGCAGGAGGTTGTCTCCATGTTAGTGGTGTGTCTGTGAAGACCATGTGACACTTGGGCAGGAAGTTGTCTCCATGTTACAGTGGTGTGTCTGTGAAGCCCATGTGACACTTGGGCAGGAAGTTATCTCCATGTTACAGTGGTGTCTGTGAAGACCATGTGACCCGTGGTCAGGAGGTTGTCTCCATGTTACAGTGGGGTGTCGGTGAAGGCTGTGTGTTGCTTGGTCACTGTGCTGAAGCTTTTTATGGTACTAATTAGATCTTCATCATCCATATACTGAAAGTGAAAAAGATCATGTTATTGCTATTTAAAGTGCTTCTTTAAAAATGAAATAATTATCTTAATACTAATGTCCAATAAATGCTTTCCATTTTGCAAACAGTTTGATCTAAGCATAAGGGAACAGACTAGATTTTGCTTATGAACAAGGGATATTTCAGGAAAGCCACTAGTGCAGTGGTATGAATTGTTTGTACATTTATAAAGCTGGTGAGCTGACAATGTGTTTCCAAGGACTGGATCATCTAAATAGCACCTTTGCCACAGCTTCATTAGATCACACGTGGCAAGGTAAGGACGGGGAAGCAGTGGTCAGGTGAACGGGACGCTATGAAGGGGTTTGGGTGAATAAGAAAAATTAGCAGGTTAATAGTGTGGTGTAGGAGAATACAAATGTAAGGCCAGGTGAAAGTGAGGGGGTGGTGCTAGTGAGAAATGGACCTTCTTCTTGATCAACAGAATGTACAAAAGGTTAAATGTTATGCCAAATATCAATTCTAGTGTTGTCTTTTTCCTTTTTTTTTTTTTAAATTCCATGAAAACTTTGTTCCTTTCTAGAACTCCTGACCTGTTTGACCTTTCAAGGTCTCACACTTACCATTCCACTGTCGTGTCCTTGAATATCCCATATGGAACCATCTGCAATGGAATGTTTATCTTGGGAGGCGATGAGTTGACTGGCACTGCGGTAGAGGGAATTCTGGGAGAAGCTGTGGCTGATCTGACTTTGGTTAGTCTTCCTGACGACTGTTGTGTTGTGACTCGTGTGAGCCTCCATTCCTGAGATCTTTATATCCGATATTCCCTGAACATAGAATGAAAGTTTCATCATTAATAGCAGAAATTGCTTTGTGATTATAATACTGAGGTAGGACTGAGCACAACGTAAAAGGGCAAAAACACTTGAGTACTTCAACTTTCATTGGCGAAGAGGTTTCAGCCCCACACTGCACGCAGTTTTACCTGGTTATCTAAACTATGTATCTCCTAACCATAATATAAGTTGGACAACTGGTTCTGTAAGCATTAAGACTCAATGAGGTGAAAAGGGTAAGTCACTCTACGGGGTGGATTGATCAAGTTGCAGGTTTGAAAAAAGTGGAGATGTTGCCTATAGCAACCAATCAGATTCTAGTTATTTATTTAGTTACATTCTACAAAATGACAGCTAGAATCTGATTGGTTGCCTATAGGCAACATCTCCACTTTTTCAATCCCGCAGTTTAGTAAATATAGCCCTATGTTTTGACACACTGTTGTAATGTCCTCTGTTAGAATAAGCCAAGGACCACAAGCTCCATTTGAAGAAGCCCAAATTATTGTGTGTAATAAAGACTTTTTATGTTCTACACAATGCTTTGCTATTTGCTCTTAACGCATTATATTATAATGATGTCCAATTTGAATATCATGCAATAGTTAATAAAACCCATCATATGTGGAAAACTTGGTCAACAGTGGAGGACGAAATGACAATATTGCTCCACGGAACAGAACATTAGGGAATCTACCGCAATGTTCTGCATTGTGCATTCCTTTTATGCAAATCTAAGCATCTGCTCTATCCATGGACCGCACTCCCCTGTACTATTTAGTAGCATTCACTGAACTATTGATACATACAGATAAGCCGCCCTGCCTGGCATTAGTCATAAAACAATATGAAAGACAGAAATCACACAGGTCATGCTCATATTCCCCATTCCATGCATAGTAAAACACTGCACACCCCAATCAGGGACCAGCCAATACCTCCAAGTGCATTATGTAACTTTTAAGCATAATCCGATTGGATGAACCAGACACATCCGCAACAAGATCGCTCTGAGTGGTAAAAGAATAGAACAAAGTTATTTACTTGATCTTTTAATATTTTAAAGGGTAACTCCAGCTGAATCAGAATTTTTACCTGAAGTTAGGGTGTTGTTCATTTACTCCAAAACTTTGACCCTCCCCCAATAAGCAAAACTTTGAGGGTTCCATGCTCGGAATAACCAATCTGCAATCTGGTTAGAGGGGATGTTCAAACCTTTGTAAAAAGGTAGTGGAGATGTTTCCCATAGCAACCAAACAGATTCTAGCTATCAATCTGTTGCTATGGGCAACACATCCACTTTTGCTCTTTGGAAGGATTGATAAATCTCTCCCACTGTGTCCATTTTTAACAGGCACAGACTGCGCAGAGCTGTGATTATTGGGGTACCTTGGTCAGAATGTCATTATTTACTTCAAAGAAAATACTGAAACATTTAGAAGATTCAGTTATTTTGCCAATTCTACAATCTGATGGTCTTTGCAATGGAACATTAAACTGAAAAATGAGAGTTCACGTTTCAGTGACAAGAATATTTTTTTCCCGATGTCGGGTAAGTCAGGTCACACAGATAACCAGTGATATCTCATTTCTCTTCTGCTGTCTCTAATTTTGGAGACTAAGGGCTAGATTTACTAAGCTGTGGGTTTGAAAAAGTGGGGATGTTGCCTATAGCAACCAATCAGATTCTAGCTGTCATGTATTTAGTACTTTCTACAAAATGATAGCTAGAAGCTGATAGGTTGTTATAGGCAACATCCACACTTTTTCAAACCCGCAGCTTAGTAAATCTAGCCCTAAGATGCTAAATACCATTTCTAGCTAATTGTAGCAGCAGATACCCAGCATGCTGAAAGCCTTTCCTAGCATTAGAGAAAGTATGGACCTGAAGAGCGTAATTAATACAATCAGAAGAGAGTTTGGAGACCTGAAAACTCGGCCTGTTAGTTTGTAACACAACAAATCTATTTCAGAAATCAGCTGAACTAATGCAATCTTATTTTCAATGCCATACAAAGTCTCGCCGAGTAGCGTTGCTTTTTCAGAATGTTATATATTTGGAATTTAAAGTCACTCCGTTATCTTTCAAGATCATCTCTTTGGATTCTCAGCTCTCGCATCTATCAAGTAATCTTCATTATTCTGTTGACGAAAAGCTACCACTTTCACAATAGGCTTTGAGAATTGAGTTCATTATTCTTGAGGTAAATGGCCCACACTCCTCCTTAACAATGCTTTCTTCTTCTTCACTACTAAATTACCAGAATTCTGTTGAAGAGTCGGTATGTCCATATTTTTTCTTCAACCTTTTTTTTTTCTGCAGAAGACATTTGTCTGTTCCATTCATTCCTGTAAACTGCTAATCTTAATTATACATATTAGTAGAATATCAGTCATACAGTTCGTTCCTGATAGAACCTCTTCCTTGAAGGCCTAGAGCACTTGATCAAGAGCAGCAGAGTCATCAGATGTTGTTTTTAATTTAAAGTTCTCCTGATCATACTTATGTGTCCTCTCCTTCATGTGCTTATATCTGGTTCCAAAATAATGACTTGAACCTGGAGTTGTTCATATACATTTCATTCTACTCAATTCAGGACATTGAAGCTTTCTACCTGCTGGTGAAGTAGACTCAATCTTCACGTTCTCTTGTCTACCTGCTTTCTGTAACCGAAGGTCTGACCTACAATTTATTTAAGTTATCTGGCTGATTAAATAACGCTCTTGAGCAGCTGTTTCTCAATGTCTGATCCAGTAAATATTTTCATATAATCTAAACCAAATTTGTTTCCTTTCCGACAAACATGACATCGATCTCGGAAAATGCTGCTCAAGCTCCACCGTCGTTGGATATATATTTTTAGGCTCTTCTTGAATACAGGCATTTTCTTAGTCTTGGCTTTCAAACCCATTATTTGTTGTTAAGATTTTTAACGTTAGCAGATGGGGTTGGCCATTGCTCCTTGGGGTTTATAACCAATATTTTGGAATACAGTTATTGGACCTAGGGGGTTTATTTTATGCAAACTGGAGCGCTATGTTTAAAAAGTATTACAGTACTCATAAAAATTGTCTACATTGCTCCTGTCATTCTCTTCCTCACTAACTTGTTTTGCAGTGCTCCTCAAAGTGACTGAAGGTAATTATGTCTGTGTGTATAACATCACCATCATCGTTTACATGTAAGGTGCCACAAAACTCTGCTGCACCGGACAATCACAAACCGCATAAAAGGAGAACAAGTACAGACGAGGTTGTTGAAGGAGGTGCAGATGTGAGTCAGAGGGTAGACAGGGCCCTGCTCATGAGAGCTTACACTCTAGGCAGTGGGCATTGGAGTTGGTAGGACATGCAGAGGGAGTAGTATGTGGTGGGTGTGGGATAAGCTACAGTGAAGAGGTGGGCTTTTAGAGAGCGTTTCAATGATTGAAGGTTGGGGAAGATTCTGGTCAGACAGGTGCGGTAAGGATTTCCAGAAGTTGGGAGCAACACAGTAGAAATCTTGGAGGCGGGAGTGAGAGGTGGTTACGAGAGAGGTGCAGAGGTCTGAGGCAGATCGCAGAGGGCGAGAGTGAGTGACAATGTCAGAGAGGTATGAAAAGGAGGATATGGTGAGGGTGAGAAGCTTGAATTCTAGAGGGAATGGGGAGCCAGTGCAGGGATTTGCAGAGTGGTGCAGCAGATGTGGATCTGTGCGAGAGGCAGATCAGTCTATCTCAGTCTAACTGTTGCATATAGGGTGGATTGTAAAGGGGAAGGACAGAGAATAGCAGTTTGCAGTAGTCAAGGCAGGAGATAATGAGAGAATGGATAAATGTTTGAGTGAGTGTGTTTTGAAGGAGTAGGCAACAAGACAGTGCAAGGGACTAGATGTGTGGAGTGAAGCTGAAGTCAAGGATAACACCAAGGGGACCAGGGGAGACAGTGACATTGTCAACTGTGAGGGAGACTGGAGGATGGGTTGTAATACTACGAGGGGAGATGCTGAATTTCATTTTGGACATACTGGGCCTGAGTCAGTAAGGAGAGTAAAGCATAAAAAAGGAGTAACTTTGCACCTTTTCAAAACCATGTTGCATTGGAGGGGGAGGTAAATTCACAATGTAGGGACAGATTTATAGTTGGGGTAGATGTCCTAAATCAACTTTAAATTTCAGTGTAATAATAAAGCTATCAAGCATTTGTGTGTTACATGAAACAACTTGTAACATGGTTTGTCCCGGACAACATTTACTCCTTTTTGCCTTACTCTCCTTAATGACTCGGGCCCACTGAGTTCTAGGTAGTGTTGTGACATCCACGTAGAGACACAAAGGTAATTGGACACATGGGATAAGGGAGATGGAGAGAGGTCAGGGGAGGAGAGGTAGATGTGTGTGTGATCATCATAGAGGTGGTATTGGAGGCAGAGAGAAGAGGTAGAAAGAGAAAAGCAGAGGGTCACGTACAGCAGCAATTATTTGCACATTGATTAAAAAGCGGAATTCAATATCCGTACCCAAAATCACCTTAAAACTAGAGATAGGCGGGTCCGGTTCCCCGAGAACCGAATCCACCCGAACTTTGTCTATCCGAGTACCGAGCTGAATCCAAATCGAGGCCGAACGTCATCATGACGTCGTCGGATCTCGTGGCTCGGTTTTCGCGATACTTCAAGATTATAAATACACGCCTCCACAGTAATCCATCAGTGACAGAGGGAGAGAGCAGGGTGTAGTCACAGGCTGATTAGAGCAGGGACAGAGAATCCAATATTCTTCTTGCAATTGCTTTAACAAAAATCGCTAGAGAAGAGAGGAGGATAGAGCTTTATTATTATTTTTTAATACAAACAATTGTGCATAAATATTTCTGGCTGTCAAAAGTCATATCTGTCAGCAGTATCTACCAAATACTTTTTAGCACTCCCCAGTGCTTTTGGGGTGTCCCCCATAATTGTGCATAAATATTTCTGGCTGTCAAAAGTCATATTTGTCAGCAGTGTCTTACCAAATAATTTTTACCACTACAAGTGCTTTGCGCTCAGAATGGATTCAAAGCAGTCCACATATGATCAGAATGAGCAACCAGGTTCTCTCACCAGTCCTGATGGTAGTGTTCCCAGTAAGTCATCTGGGCAAGGCAATGTCAAACTACAGAGTGTTTCGAAATCAGTCCAAAAAACAAAATATTTTTTTTTTTTTACTGTGTTGAAGCGAAAAAGAAGTGTTACTGAGCCAAAGTTAAGTGCCAATAAAAAAAAAATTGCCAACATGCCATTCTACACACGCAGTGGCAAAGAGAGAATGAGGCCTTCACCTTTGGCTATTAGTGGCAGATCCAAAAATGTTACCGAGCCTACAAGTGTTACGCGTCAAAGCCGAGCTGCAAAATAACAGTAAGGCATTGGAGGATAATGTTTGCTCTGAATCAGAAATGACACCGATCCCTGTGGAGAGTCCATCCAACAGTGGGATGTCTAATCGTGAGCATTCTGTTAGTGTACCCATAAAGAAGGGCCCTTTCAGCAGTTCTGCTAATGTGTACCTGAACAGCCCGAGTGTAGCCGGTGATACACAAATTGAGGATGCCACTTTGGAAATAGAAGAGGATGAGGGGGAGATTTATGGAGGTGACGAGGGCGCTAATGAGGATGTTGATGATTATGATGCAGACAGATACCAAATTGCCTTTCTCAATTTATATTTATATTCTAGATTATATAACGGCTGAATAGTTTTCTATTTTTCTCCTAGTGGAGAGGGGATCTGATGCAGACAGATACCAAACTGCCTTTGTCCACCAAAGTACCGTGGTCCATTTAATTTTACTTTCTAGCTCCACAGTGTAATATACACCCAAAGATGATGGCTACATTGCCAATAATCAAAGATGGAGGAGGTAGACAACCAGGTTTGACTGTATAATTTGCAGACAAGTGTTTGCATTAAGGACGGCCTACCAGGGATTAAACTGTTTTTTTCATAATTTATTAGCTTTAGAATTACCTCACTTATCTAAGAAACTGGTGGAGCACTAAATTAGGTTATTTTAGACCAAAAAAAATTGTATTTTTTTTTTCAAAAATAGCAAAACAAAACCAAACAAAACCAAAACCAAAACCAAAACACGCAAGGGCGGTTTTGCATAACCAAAACCAAAACACGAAGGTAATCCAGATCGAAAACCGAATACAAAACCAAAACACGGGGGTCAGTGACCATCTCTACTTAACACAGAGTAAAAACACTACAATTGACCCATTTATTCCTCCTTATAAGGTGAGCAATGTAGAAATGATATTGTCAAAAACAGAAACTTTTGCATTTCCAAATTGCTGACTCTATTTCAGTAACAATGGGGCTTCTCTCTTGACCTGGCCAGTAAAATTCTCACATGGGTTGATTCAGAAAATGACATTTTGGGGATCATTGAGGACTACTTGATTTACTATCTTACCTTTTCTGGTATGTTTTCCACACAACAAGGTGGATTAGAGACTCTGGTAACTGGACTTGGGAGAGCGGGCAGATGGCCAGCAGACAGAGACTGATTCTGGTTCAAGAAACATTAGGAGACAGGAAGGAAAGAGACTATAAGAGTAAAAGAGTAAGAAAAAGGACAACAGCAAAAGCCCCTGATGTACAGTCAGTATAATAGTTATAGGGAAAGAGTAATAAACATTGCCAATAATGCAGTCAACATTGAAAGTAATGGTTTATTGCTATTGTCTGAAGTACATGTTTGATGTGATTCAATGTACCCCTCCCCCCCCTCATGACTTCCCTCCTGTACTTCCCCTATTATTATGCATGTCCCTTTTTTTGTTGTCACCCCCAAAATTTCAATAAAAATTTAAATAAAAAAAAAAAAAGAGAACAAAAGAATATAATGGTTTATTATAAAATGGATATATTCCAAGTGCTACGTCTAAGTCATGTGATATTTATTAGATAAAGAAATGAGATCCGCCATCTTACTTGAATGCTGACCTCGGTTTATTTTAGATCATTATTTAAACAGGAAAAATAAAAAGTTAATATCATTTAAACCCCTGTGTAAAACCCATACTGGAATCAGTCTTTTCTTTATGAAAATTTTAAATGGACCACTAAATCCCTAAATCAGTTGTTTAGTGCTACCATGACATATCCCTGCAGACAGATGAAGCCCCTCCCACATCTGTAGGACAATGACCTAACGGTATCTGATCCAGGCCAGAAAGCTGAGACTACAATCACGTCAGTGCCTGTGACACCAACTGAATTCTCCATTTTGCATGGAGTAAGCCATTAATCTTACATATCACACCTAACATAACCCAATCATGGGGTAAATTTATCAAACCTTCCAAAATCACTCTGTATGTCTCTACACTGGTTGCCTGTTTTCTACCGAATCAAATATAAAATACTCTTACTAACCTACAAGGCCATCAACAAAGCTGCACCAACATACAACTCCTCTCTTGTCTCAAAATATCTCCCAACTTGCCAACTTCGTTCTGCAAAAGATCTGCTTCTCTCATCCACCCTCATTACATCCGCCCATTACCGGTTACAGGACTTTTTTCGGGCTGCACCCACTCTATGGAATTCTCTGCCTCGCGCAATAAGACTTTCCTCTGGTCTACAAACTTTCAAGCGTTCTCTGAAAACCCACCTCTTCAGACAAGCTTATAATATTCCTCAATCACCCTCTTAACCTCACTACATTACCCTATTACCAGCCGTTACACAATTTCACACAAGACAACTACCCCCTGACCAACATTGTTGTGTGACAGGATCATTTAGCTTATGAGTCACTTTTACCTTTGCAGTCTGGCTGGGCCAAAATGCAAAATGTTGACTTAACCTCATGTATCAAACTCCCATTGTCCCATAGATTGTAAGCTTGCGAGCAGGGCCTTCTCACCTCTTTGTCTGTTTTACCCAGTTTGGTTATTAGTTTACTGTGTTTGTCCCCAATTGTAAAGCGCTACGGAATATGTTGGCGCTATATAAATAAATGATGATGATGAAAAATTTAAAAGTGGATTTGACGCCCACAGCAACTAATCAGATTCCAGCTATTGTTCTTCTAGAGTACAATGATAGCTAGAAACTGATTGGTTGCTATGGGTGTCAAATCCACTTTTCCCTTTTTAGAAGGTTTGATAAATCTAACCCCAAATGTCCAAGCATAAGTTTTAACCATAAGCCTACCTGGAGTTCTAAACTTCTTCCGTAAAATAAATTCAGTATATTACTTATGTGGGTCCCACGATACATCCGATCCGGCTGATCTCCATTTGTCTGCCACAGTCCGGTGAGGCTCTACTCAGTCCCATCAGGGGGTAAATGTATCAAGCTGAGAGATTTCTGGCGGGTTTGAAAAGTGGAGATGTTGCCTATAGCAACCAATCAGATTCTAGCTGTCATTTTGAAGAATGTATTAAAGAAATGATAGCTAAAATATGATTGGTTTTTCAAACCCGCCCGAAAACTCTCAGCTTGATACATTTACCCCCTGGTGGGCTTCTCCATACAGGCAGCGTTCATCGACAGCTGAATGAGGAGAACATTGTCGGACTGCGGCAGGTAATGGTGGATTGGAATACTGGACTCCTTGTCAATCTGTAGTTCAGTTATCTTTTAATGCCGGTTCAGATTTAGAACCTTAGCAACTGTTATGGTTATGTAAGAGTTACTCTTAATACTGTTAGGCTGGGGTTTGCACTGTAATATGAGCACTGTTAATATTAATATTTAATTGTTTTTTGTTCTGTTTTTTTAAGATCAGCTAAAATAACTCATGAAAGAAAATAAATATTGTCTAGGATAGGCCTGGGTTGAGCTTTTTCCTTTATCAGACCCCATTACTAGAAAGTTCATGTCCTTGATGGCCAAGATCAAACCCCAACACGCCGAGGAAACTTGTCATCTACACAGTGGAGGCGGCCATTTTATGAGATGAACCAATAGTCAGCCTCTCCATTCATTTGGAACTAATGCCACCACGGAGGCATGAAGCATCACGAGGCACGAGGCAGGTTGAGGTGATGTCGCCAGTTCCTAGTGAACTAACCAGCTGTATGCTCTTGAACGTCGATTCAACTCACAAAATGGCTGCCTCCACTGCCTGTGGTGGAAAATCCGCTTTAACATATAGTTTAATAGAATAGAATAGCTATATTTGTACATACCGCGTATGAATCATTTTGCAAGTAAGCACTTGCTGGGGACATTCTTTGCTGGACAGAAACTAATTGCGGCCGCTCTCTTGGATACGGCTGTTTGGTCAACTTCCTCTGCAAGATAAGTGACAGCAATATTGCCAACAGCAATAGGCCCAGCAGCGCCATAAGGAGTATAAACCACAGCTCGGTATAGATGGCGTTCTCCTTCGTCTCCGTGCCGTTTTTTGTGCTCGGAACAGATTGCACAGGAGCTAAAAACAGAGAGAGATGAGAGCTTAGAGCCCATCACGGTTAACATTATATATTTACTCAGTGGACATTACCGACTTAGACTTTAATTAACTTACAATGTCCATTGCACCTATCCAATTTATAGAACCAACGCAAAGCTAATTAAATATGTATTGGATAATCAAATACTCTTAAGCGTATATTTAAGATTTTCCACATTAAGGCTATATTGTTCAGGCTGAAGGAAAGAAAAATCCCATTTAAATATTGAAACAATTAGGACATTTATTTAAACAACAACTTTCATTTCTGATTGGATTTGAACAGTCGCTGGAGCTGGAATACAGTTTGATCCAGTAGGAAAAGGTACTTTGTTATATTCTTAAACGCAGATGTTTTTCTTTGTGTTTTAAATATTCCTCTTTGATAAACATTAACTTACAAAGTGTCGAGAGTGAGAATAGATAGCAGGAATCACATCCGTTATGTAGAATAGGTGGAATTATAATGTGTAGTTAGTTGGTCAGTATAGAAAATTAGATATTTCTTGTGTCGGTTGTTTTAAAACGTGAGACGGTCCCTGGGAAACAGGGACAGCTGTCAGCAGTGGTTTTTTTGTAAGAAAAAATGTGCCGGAAATCACATCACGTAGTCAATCACTGTACACACACCCACACACGTCAGTTGTGTAACGATACATAACGGTCGCCGCCCGCAGTAAGCACTCAGCGCACGACCAATCACAAGCAGAGCAGCGCCACAAGCATATCACACCTGCCCCACATCACAACCAGCGCGGACCAAGCATGCATGCATCGACACACAAGCAGCCTACTGCATGCACCGTTTGATTTTGCCGCCGACTTGCTACGCTCGACAGGGCGATTCAAGTCCAGACATCAAATGTTCAAAACTTACTTTTAAAACTTGGAAAATCCATCGAAAAGAGGTGTCGGTGAGTTCTATGACAAAAAAAAGCACTGGCTGTAAGCAAGGCTGCCAAGAGGAATTCAGGGCCCCGGTACAACAAATTCATGGGGCCCAATTATAGTCGAGTAAGCTAAAAAAAATTGCGCTGCCGATTTTTCAGGGGTGTGGTCATACAATTTGGGCCATGGCAATGCACCATTGGGGCGTGGCTATCACATCAAAATCCCTAGGTCCTGAATTCACCGGAGCGTCACATATGTCCAAGCACTTTCAGGACATCTAGCACCACAGTATATATATAATATAGAAAGAATGCAGTTTGTACACAAAGGGCGAGATTTACTAAGCTGCGGGTTTGAAAAAGTGGGGATGTTGCCTATAGCAACCAATCAGATTCTAGCTTTCATTTATTTAGTACCTTTTACAAAATGACAGCTAGAATCTGATTGGTTGCTATAGGCAACATCCCCACTTTTTCAAACCCGCAGCTTAGTAAATCTAGCCCAAAGTGTTCAGTCTTGGCCTGCACCTTACATTGGGCACAACACTCACCTAAAATTGGCATTCTCCCTATAGAATCACAACATTTCACACACTCTGCTGCTCTCTCCTACCTGTTCTTCTCACTTTCTCCACCTGTGACTGCTGGTTTCTTTAGTTGCGGCTTGTCCGGATCCTGGAATGTTGGAGGACCTATTTGGGGAAAAAAATGGCTACATTTAGAAAATTACAGCCAGCACCGGCGTTAAATCAATAGCACCCACGAATAATAATTAGGCCTTCCTCCAGCCCCAACATTAAAATAATAGTATTAACATTTAATAAATAAACCTATTTCCTTCCTGCAAACAGCCCCAGCAATATCTATTTCCCGCAACCATCACTGCCATTAAATAATTCATTGTCACATTTAATAAATAGACCTCATTCTCCCCAAACTCACCCCCAAATTCAATAGCCCCCAAACCACCCCATCTTAAATTAATAGTCCCCACTATTAAATTGCCTCACCATCACCCTACAAACAAAATAGCACCCATTAATTAACCACCACCTATCTCACACACACTACATTGCAGCAAGCCCCTGTGCCATCACACACACATTACTGTGCCCCCTTTATGCTCACACTGCGGCCTCCATGCTGCTTTCCTCCCTTCTTTTTTACTCTGTGCCTCTCCCCCCTTTTTTTTACTCTGTGCCTCTCTCCCCCCTTCTTGTTCACTCTGTGCCTGTCTCCACTTCTTTTTTACTCTGTGCATCTCCCCCCCTTTTTTTTACTCTGTGCCTCTCTCCCCCCCCCTTTTTTTTTTACTCTGTGCCTCTCTCCCCCCCTTTTTTTCACTCTGTGCCTCTCTCCCCCTTTTTTTCCACTCTGTGTCCCTCTCCCCTTTTTTTTTTTCACTCTGTGCCTCTCTCCCCCCCTTTTTTTTTTACTCTGTGCCTCTCTCCCCCCCTTTTTTTCACTCTGTGCCTCTCTCCCCCTTTTTTTTTCACTCTGTGCCCCTCTCCCCCCTTTTTTTTTTCACTCTGTGCCTCTCTCCCCCCTTTTTTTTCACTCTGTGCCTCTCTCCCCCTTTTTTTTTTCACTCTGTGCCTCTCTCCCCCCTTTTCACTCTATGCCTCTCTCCCCCTTTTTCACTCTGTGCCTCTCTCCCCCTTCTTTTTTACTCTGTGCCTCTCTCCCCCTTCTTTTTTACTCTGTGCCTCTCTCCCCCCTTCTTTTTTACTCTGTGCCTCTCTCCCCCCTTCTTTATAGCACTGTCCCTTTCTGTTTTCCTCCCCTTGCCTCTCCGTTTCTTTACCTTTTGTTAGTTTCTTTCTTTTCTTTTCTTCTTTTCTGTCTTCTCTTCTTTCTTCTGGCTTGGTCCTGTCTGCGACGCTCCTCACTGACATCACGCCCGACAGTCAGTCAGTCAATGTGAGAAGAGCAGAGAGGAGAGGAGAGATGCCGGCACCGCGATCACGTGAGTATGTTTTTTTTTCTTTCTTCCAGCTCCCCCCACCAACGTACGAGACGCCCCACCCCCCCACACCCCCCGCGAAAAAAAAAAAAAAGATTGCAATAATTTTTTAAAAAAAATTAGCTGTGAGGGCCCGGCCCGGGCCCCCTGGCATGGCCGGGCCCAGGTAAAATGTACCCGCTCCCCCCCCCCCTCTCGGCGGCCCTGGCTGTAAGTATGGGTTTAATAATATTGTTGAGTTTTAAGGATGATTGTATTTCAGTGAGTATAAAAATACTGAAGGAAAGGAGACAAAGGTCCTGAGTCACCAAGGAACTTATTCTGAGCGCAACCCGCGTACAGTATTATACGCTCGTATTTAGGTTTTGTGTCCGCCCGAATTCATCAAGGCACGGATCTCAGGACACGTGTGCTTTTGAAATGGGGGGCAGGTCTGCTGTGATCTACTATACTGGACACGGCAGGATACGTCTAATAACTACGTGGATTATAAATTTGCAAAAGAACGCACAGGAAAATAAAAATAAAAATCTGTAATATTGTTAGCTGATAATAATAAAGGCTTTAATGTTGAATGTTGTAGAATGTTGTTAATGTCTACTGAGCATAAAATATATTTTTACAGTTGCTCGTGATTGCAAACACATGTTATAGCATGTATACGAGACTGTCATCACTACTGATCAGGACTTAGACTAGCGCTGTAGCTGGAGCAAGAGATACGGCAGAAAAGCCAGTAACTTTCACACGCACAGAGCTTGAATCGGATGTGGCTGCCTGGGCTTGGATCTAGCACGCCCCTACCTCACTATGGCAATGCGCCCTTTCCCCAGCCAGTTCACTCCCAGAAATTTTAGGCTGTAGTAAATGTCCTTTGCACTCCCAGGCGCACGGAACAGGGCTGCGTTACGGACGTATCTCCTGGTTCTGGTGCATGCGCAGAGTGATTTTGCGTACGGAACGCTCTAAATCAGCCGATACGTGCCTTAATGAATCAGGTCCAAACATACTTGTCAAAAAGACAACTTCACAGCAATAAAAATAGGGGAAACTAATTTAAAAATATAATCTTAGATGGGAAAAGTCAGGAAAACAAAACACTTCAAAGCTCAATGAACTTATTTGTCCTGCATATACCTCTTCATGTGTAATTTAAGCAAAGAGCAGAATTTACGTTCATATTGGCTGCCAGCAATATAGAAACCCATAGGTGTCACTACAGCAATATGGAAAACATTGTAGGCAGCCTCCACTATGGGAAAACAGAACCTGCATTTTCTGAACGCGAATTACTATTTTACACTTTATTTTCCTACATCGTACACACAGTATTTGTTTTTATTATACTCAATAAACCCCCCCCCCCTCCCCCCACGGACGGGTGGGCCTCAGGCTGACACTTATCCCTGGAACAATCGTCATATAGATGCCATTACTAAGTATGGCCAATCTCCCTGTGTCACACTGCAATGGGATAACTTTATTAACACACTAACATTTGCCCTTGTCCTCTCCTGTATTGAGACGTGCAGAATTTGTTTTAACAGCTCCCTGCCCCACAGACCCTTCTCTCCCTTTATAAACTACTTACAAAGTGTTGCGCTTGAGTAGGTCTCCATTATTCTGACTTCTGGTCTGTCTCCCGTATGTGCTCCACTCCTATTAGTTGCCTGTTATTAATCCGCACATATTTATTTTCCATCGTTATGGCTGGGTGCACATTTGCATCTCCCTATATCAGCTTACTAATAGACCATTATACCCCTCTCACTGATATAGGAAATCTCTCTCCCACTATACACTGTGCATTTGGACTATATTCTGTTTGGTGTTAGTAATGTTTATTCTATAAGTATAAGGTATAATGGATCTATGTGACTTGTGCCTCTACATCTTATATATAAAATTCATTGGTCTGTGTGTTTGTCTGTCCGGTTATGCATTCGGACACCCCTGCACCGATTGGGATGAAACCAGTGCCAGGTGGTCCAGTTGGATCCTGACCGGGTTTTAGAGGGGTTAGGGTCCCGGACCGACATCTCCTTGGTGTACGCTGGCCAGAACTTTGTTCTGGGCCTTCCACTGAATGGATTTGGATGACAGCACAAGTGGCTCAGTGGTTAGCATTTCTGCCTCACTGCACTGGGGTCATGAGTTCAATTCCTGATCATGGCCTTATCTGTGAGGAGTTTGTATGTTCTTCCAGTGTTTGCGTGGGTTTCCTCTGGGTGCTCCAATTTCCTCCCACACTCCAAAAACATACTAGTAGGTTAATTGGTTGCTATTAAATTGACCTTAGTCTCTGTCTGTGTGTGTTAGGGAATTTAGACTGTAAGCTCCAATGGGGCAGTGACTGATGTGAGTGAGTTCCACACAGATAACCTGTACCCAACCCCTTTGGCTGGTGGAATGTCGTGTCAATTACACCTATATATGAAATGAAATCCATACTTACAGATTATTATTTTATGTCTTATTTTATATGTACCTGTATTTTTTTATGACTGAGGAGCAGATGTATTAGGGCATCTGCGTTATTATTAGATATGTGAATGTTGAATCTGCAAATCTGCAGTCTGTCTCATGTTGAATATGTGTTGTGCTAGTTTTACACTGTTCTGTTGAATCTGCTATGCTGCATACCTCCCAACAGGTCTGTCCCCGGCGGTGGGTCAGGAGGCGTGGCCACATCACATAGGGGCGTGGCCACATAAAATAGTGGGTGTGGTCATGTCACCTAGCGCTGTGAAGCTCTAGGCTGCCCATTACATACCTCAATCCCCCAACATTTCCATCTGAAGGACAAAGATGTCCGCCAACGGGATAGAACCCTAAAACTGTGACTGTCCCACTGAGATCGGAGGTTTGATAATGTACCAAAACTCTGACTTTACTTTCTGTTTGTATGCTGCTGGAATGAACAAGCCTCAGTCTGTGCAGCCTCCTCAGTGTATTATTCAGTGTATGCAGTTATTATTAATAAACTACAATTATCACTTTTAACTACTGGTAAAAATAAAAGGCAAATACACTCTATGGCAAAGGGATCAGGGGAGGAAAATAGCCAGAGGGAGTGGAAAAAATGTAAATCCGGGTGTACAAACGATTAAAAACACATTATTTCAATAAAAAAATATAGTAAACTAATAAAGGTTAGTAGGAGAAACAACAGCACTATTTTATACTTTTCAAACAATTACAGTATGAGAAATGTAAGAACGTCTGCTGCAGATGCTGAAATAAGAGACGTAGCCCATTCATCCTCTACTTACAATATTAATAATATTGTGCAATAGATTGTGTTACCTTGGGGTAGAACAAAGTAAATGTTTCTATGTTTTCATCCTGTGAGGAGCAGTATGTCAGAGAACACACTTAATGATTATGAACTGAACCCCAATATCCATTAGTATTAGTATCTGACAATATACCCTCACTGCTCTCAAGCCTTCTATTCTTCTTTCCCCTCAGACTGGACAAGATGATCAGCTTGTACATTTCACCAATTGCCAGCTCAGGATTTATCTGGGGGGCCAGAAGCGGATACTACAGAGGGCGCCCTATGAGCATCACAAGGTCGTCTCACATCCTACCCTGGGATGACATCTTCAGCCAGCTCAGGGGCAGTCTGGGCTGGGGGGCAGGGGGCCATCCACCCCCAGCCCGATCCCACAGCGAGCTACCTTGGGCTGGGTCACTGGGCTATCTGAATTTTTTTTCCCTTTAAAATGTTCCTAATAGGCTGGTGAGTCGAGTTTTGCCCCCAAGGCTAAAATTTGCCAGCCCCCCAACTATCCCAGCTGCACCAAGATTAATTAATTTTTAATATAGAACTCGCTGAGAATTTATAAATGCTCACTGCCTTTGATAAAACACCTAAATATGGGGGTGTAATCCTAAGAAAATAGTTCTCGTCATGAAGATAAGCATATTGTGTCACCAACAGTGCATTATGGGGCAGTAGTGCATAGTGGGACAGTAGTGCATTGTGGGGCAGTAGTGCATTATGGGACAATAGTGCATTATGGGACAGTAGTGCATGGTGAGGCAGTAGTGCATGGTGGGGCAGTAGTACATTGTGGGACAATAGTGCATTGTGGGGCAGTAGTGCATGGTGGGGCCATGCATTGTGTGACAGTAGTGCATTATGGGACAGTAGTGCATGGTGAGGCAGTAGTGCATGGTGGGGGCAGTAGTGCATGGTGAGTCAGTAGTGCATGGTGGGGCAGTAGTGCATTGTGGTACAATAGTGCATTATGGGACAGTAGTGCATTGTGGGGCAGTAGTGCATTGTGGGGCAGTAGTGCATCATGGGACAGTAGTGCATTGTGGAACAGTAGTGCATTGTGGGACAGTAGTGCATTGTGGGACAATAGTGCATTTTGGGACACTAGTGCAATTGGTCATACAAAAAGCAGTGGGCATGGTCTAACTGAAGGCAAGCATAGTATGATAACGAACATGCAAAACATGTTCTTAGTTCGAACAGCATTAACTTATGAATAATAAGTAAAAAATATTTATTTGTCAACCGCTGTTACGCTACCTTATGTATCATGTCACCTCTTAGATTGTAAACTCAATTGTCCATGGCCAGCTTTACCTTCTGGTTCTTGTCATTGGATGTTATATATTGGTATCGTGATCCCCTCAATGTACAGCGCTACATAATATGTTGGCGCTTTATAAATAAAGGATAATAATAATCATGCCACCTGAGTTACTAGCAAACATTTTGGGCCTGAGTCACTAAGGAAAGTAAGGCAAAAAAAAGGTTTAAATGTTCTTAGGGACAAACCATATTTCAATGCAAGGGGTGCAAATTAGTTTATTATTTTGCACATAAGTTAAATACTGGCTGATTTTTTATCTAGCCCACAAATAGTTGATAGTTTTATTTTTAAACTGAAATTGAAAGTTGATCTAGGACATGCCCTACCCCAATTATAAAACTGTCCCCACATTTTAAATTCACCTCCCCCTCCAAGGCAACATGGTCTTGCCCAAATTCAAAGGTACTCCTTTTTAATGCTTTGCTCTCCTTAATGACTCAGGCCCAATGTGTACAAATGTTCCTGTATACTGTAGTCGAAACCTATTTCTACCTGAACCTCTCTTCCTGAGGATGTGACAATGAATTATCCGGTTCGCTCCCATGTACGATCAACAGAGTCAATTACACCACCCGTTGGGGGTTGGGTGTGCTGGGGGTTAGTGTGTGTGTGTGACAGGTCTGTAATATACTGAGCCCTTCCCCAGAGGTGGCATTAATTTAAAAAATTATTTAGGATTAAAAATATAGTTTTCACCCTTTGTTTTTAAGCTTAACTAATATTCACTTATTGTCTTTCTCTTCTTGCGTTCTGCAGGATTCCAAAAATGAATGTAATGGCCTTTGCTGAGGGCTCTTTTCATTATTCTGCCTGGGTGTATATTGGACAGAGCCTTTCATAACTGAGCTGCTGTAAAAGAGACTGATTCATGAGACATGAAATGAGTACAGCTCAATCTTTACACTTAGTACAGAGGGAGATGTCAGGCCCCCCCAACAGGCCCACAAATAGAATATGTCACGCACTGACTTACACACGCTCTCCGGCATCCTGTGGGTGAGTAATTCTAACCTTTATTTGGCATCTTCATTTACTAGAATAAACACCGGCTTCTATTGCACAGCACTGCACTTACTGATAGAACCGCATATAAAAATGAATGAAGTCATAAAAAAATAAAACAACTGGCCGCACAGAACAGATAAAACCTGCTTTAATACCAGCTGGTGTCTTAGCATCATCTAGATATGATCTGTAAAGCACAGCATTTTTATTTTAATGATATATTATATACTGCATAATGGTATGTGTGTGTATATTACATTATATATAATAATGTTTGTGTAGAGAGGTATGAAGCATCAAACTGTCTTCTAATGATTTTGTGCATCTTCCAAATGCTGCTGCTTTAAGGAAATATATCACATTAAGTATGTATACTGGAATACTGGACTCCCTTGCAATGCATTTTTCTGGCACCAGGTGGTACCCTGATAGCATTGTACTACAAATGGCAGATTAATGAAAAATACATAACGCTATACTTGTCAACTTTTCCTCGTTGGCTTCAGGAAGATCCCAGGGGAGGTGGGTGTGCGGGGGCGCGTCTTGATGAACTGCGTCATTTTGGCCCTGTCTTACCTGTCAGTCTTTGATTAAATCTTGGTCTCCATGAAAATGGCCATCTCCATAGGCATCAATACATGGCCATAGGACACAATTTCTGAACTGTGCCATCATGCCACAGATGGCGAAGCCAACCACGTCTTGTACTGGCTCAGCATCAGGGAGAATGCCAGACTCTTCAGGGAGTGAGAGAGATCACCCCTATTTCAGGGAGTCTCCCTGACATTCAGAGAGAGTCGGCAAGTATGCGTAACGCATGCATTACTATGTTTCTGCCCTAACTTAATGACATTAAAGTCTCTTGCAGGAAAAAAATACACACAGCTGAATAGCGGAGAACTGCAAATGATTGACAGTTACCTCCACTCAAACCACAGATGTTTTTTTTTCTCCCAGACCCACCCCTACCGTCCTCTTTCCTCCAATTCCCACCATGACTCACCTCCTAATACCCTTTTTCCCCTCCTCTCTCCTGTACTCTTCACTCCTCCTCTGCATACGGGTCTGCCTACCACAGATGTCAACGATAGGTAAGTGTACTGGGGTGGGGGCTGCAGAACTAATGTAGGGTTTGTTTTAATTAGGGGTGAGCGGGTTTGGATTTTTGAAATCCGAACACCCCCGAACAGTGCCGATCCGAGCCCGGATCCGAGCACTGTTTGGGGATTCCCGCCCGACGCAAAACTCAGAACGAGGCAAAACGTCATCATCCCGCCGTCGGATCTTGCGAGATCCGGATTCATATTATTCCCCGCTTCCCACCGCCATCTTCACTCGGGCATTGGAGAGAGAAGAGAGGGTGTGTGGTGGTGTCCTCTGTCCTGCTCAGTCCAGTGGTGCTGTCCTGTGCTCTGTCCTGCTCAGTCCAGTGGTGGTGCTGCCATAATTCCAGTGGTGCTGTCCTGTGTTGTCCTGTGCTGCTTAAGTCCAGTCCAGTGGCACTGCTATATAAGTCCAGTCCAGTGGTGCTGTCCTGTGTCCAGTCCAGTGGTACAGCCATTTAAATCCAGTGGTGCTGTCCTGTGCTGCTTAAGTCCAGTCCAGTGGTACTGCCATATAAATCCAATGGTGCTGTCCTGTGCTGCAAAAGTCCAGTGGTGATGTCCTGTACTGCATAAGTCCAGTGGTTCTGTCCTGTGCTGCTTAAGTCCAGTCCAGTGGTACTGCCGTATAAGTCCAGTGGTACTGCCATATAAGTCCACTAATCCTGCCGTATAACTCCAGTCCAGTGGTACTCTCCTGTGCCGCATATAATTTTTAAAGGCTTTGCCGAGTGTGTGTGGTTTAGGGGTACGCTCTCTTGTGCTGCATATAATGGAGAACAAAAATTTGGAGGATAAAGTAGGGAAAGATCAAAAACCACTTCCTCCTAATGCTGAAGCTGCGGCCACTAGTCATGACATAGACGATAAAATGCCATCAACGTCGTCTGCCAAGGCCGATGCCCAATGTCATAGTAGAGGGCATGTAAAATCCAAAAAGCCAAAGTTCACTAAAATGATCAAAAAAAAGAAATTAAAATCATCTGAGGAGAAATGTAAACTTGCCAATATGCCATTTACGTCATGGAGTGGCAAGGAACGGCTTAGGCCCTGGCCCATGTTCATGACTAGTGGTTCAGCTTCACACAACGATCTAAGCCCTCCTCCTCCCCCCTCTAGAAAAATTAAGAGAGTTAAGCTGTCATCAAAAACACAGCAAACAACTCTGCCTTCTAAAGACATGGCATCACAAATCCCAAGGAGAGTCCAAGGGTGTTGGTGGTTGCGATGCCTGACCTTCCCATCACTGTACGGGAAGAGGTGGCTCCTTCCACCATTTGCAGCACGCCCTCTGCATATGCTGGAAGGATCACCCACAGTGCAGTTCCAGATTTTGATAATGAAGGTGTCAATGTTGTACACCAGGAGGAGGATATTGA
Organism: Mixophyes fleayi; assembly: GCF_038048845.1. NCBI lineage: Eukaryota > Metazoa > Chordata > Amphibia > Anura > Limnodynastidae > Mixophyes > Mixophyes fleayi. The sequence goes on from NC_134404.1 coordinate 330,028,839, forward strand.
TGTAGCTGGCGCTGAGGAAGGAGTTGACGAGGAGGATGCTGATGTGGTTTGCTTAAATGAGGCACCAGGGGGGGAAACAGTTGTTGTCCATGGGATGAAAAAGCCCATCGTCATGCCTGGGCAGAAGACCAATAAATCCACCTCTTCGGTCTGGAATTATTTCTATCCCAATCCGGACAACAAATGTATTGCCATATGTAGCTTATGTAAAGCTGCAATAAGCAGGGGTAAGGATCTTGGCCACTTAGGGACATCCTCCCTTTTGTGGGGGTCCAAACGAACCAATCATTTCAGCCACAGTTTTGTAGGCCCTGTCGCTGAAATGATTGGTTTGTTAAAGTGCGCATGTCCTATTTCCCCAACATAAGGGTGGGTGGGAGGGCCCAAGGACAATTCTATCGTGCACCTCTTTTTTTGGCATTATGTGCTCTTTGGGGCCTAGTTTTTCAAACTGCCATCCTGTCTGCCACTGCAGTGCCACTCCTAGATGGGCCACGTGTTTGTGCCGCCCACTTGTGTCGGTTAGCTTAGTCATCCAGCTACCTCGGTGCAACCTTTTGGTCTAAAAACAATATTGTGAGGTGTGAGGTGTTCAGAATAGACTGGAAATGAGTGGAAATGAATGTTATTGAGGTTAATAATAGCGTAGGGGTGAAAAAAATAAATAAATCTGGATTTTAGCAGTTTTTATGCTTTTTTTTAAAAAAAAAATCAGAACCCAAAACCCAAAACCTTGAGGGGGGTGTTTTGGCAAAACCCATTAGAACCCAAAAGCTGAAGGTAATCAGAACCCAAAACGCGAAAAGTGGCCGGTGCACATCCCTAGTTTTAATGTTGTGTGGGGGGTTTTATTTTATTTTTTTAAAACTTTATTTGTAATTTTTTGTCACATATGTTATAAAGATTTGATATAATTCATTAAAGACTTAATTAAGCAACATCTTATGTAAACAGGAATAAAAATAACAATCCTAAATGGGATGATAACATAATACATATATATATATATACAAGATATAATAATTAAAAGTTATTAATAACTTATGTTAAGAGATATGAGGGAGTGTGACTAAAAATAAAAAAATAAATGGAGGCGGTAAGGGGGAATAAGGTGGGTTTTAATGTAATGTGGGGTTTGGTTAGCAATGATACATGGGGACTGGTGGGGTGTATTAATGTTATATGGTGGCTTTTTATACATGTGGGGACTGCTGGGGGTATCAATGCAATATGTTGACTCTTTATTAAATGTGGGGGCTAATAGTGTATTTTTGTGGAATTAGTGGAGCTATTAATGTATTGTATTGGCTGCTAATGCCATATAGGTTCTCTATTAAATGTGGGCTATTAATGTTGAAGATTGGGGGAAATAGACCTATTTATTAAATGCTGTTATTTTATTGTTAGGGCAAGATGTGGGGGACAGGTTTATTTATTAAAAGTGACTGCTTTTAGTTAAATGTTGGGACTCATTGGGTGGTGGGGAAGGAGGCATAATCATTAAGGGAGGTCTAGATGTTCACTCATTACTCGGCTTCCCAGAAGGTGATAGTATCTATCCCGTTCCAAACATTCCAGGATCCGATCATGTACCAACTGTGCTTAAGACACCAGCAGCCATCATTATCATTATCAGACATTTGGTAACATGCGCTAGGGACATGGCAGCCAAAAAATCTACTATAAAACCACTTGTTTTCTTTTTATAAAAATACTAGCATAGGGTTTAAGAGAAAAGAATGGAAATGCAATACAAATACAATGTGAAAAGGTGTTACCTAGTCCAGTGGCGGAGCTGTATTTCACTATTGGTGTGCTCACACTTCCCATGTCAGTCGTGCATTTCACCTGAAAGTAAAAAGCTGCACAGCAAAAACATTTGTTAATTTAATTTAATTATATCTCTACAGTTGTGTACACTGCTCTAGCTTGTATAATGGTTGGACTACAAAATATTAATGATCGTGGTACGGAATCTCGACACTGGTTTTGCTGCTTCCTGTTCTTGACCAGTCAGCATAACACTGTAGTATCGTTCATGAGACAGATGTTGACGCATCATTGTGAAGAGTTAGGTGTGTTCTGCAAACATTTCTCCAAACTTCAGATAATGTTCAAGTCTAGCAAGTTGGATGTATGCATTGTGTGGTAATACCACAACCTTTTAGTCTCATTTTGGAAGAAGCCTCATATGCCATTACTTTGTGGTATTGGAAGGACCCTGCTTTTTTCACTCTGTTTGCCTCAATTCCTCCCCTTACCCCATGACACCGCCCCGTCACATGCAGCCCTGTCCTTAGTAACAATAGATAGGACAGCTCACTTTGTGGGTTTCCTCTGGGCGCTTTGGTTGTATGTGGTAGAGAATCTGGGGCCGGATTCATTAAGGATCTTAACTTAAGAAACTTCTTATTAGTATTCTGTTTTGCACATAAGTTAAATACTGGCTGTTTTTTCATGTAACACACAAATACTTGATAGCTTATTTGTACACTGAAATTTAAAGTTGATATTTGTGTGCTACATGAAAAACAGACCGTATTTAACTTATGTGCAAAACAGAAAACTAATTTGCACCCCTTGCATTGTAACATGATTTTGTCCAGGAGACTCAAATAAGAAGTTTCTTAAGTTAAGATCCTTAATGAATCAGGCCCTAGAATTGTAAACTCCAATGGGGCAGGGACTGGTGTGAATGATTACATATTCTCTGTACAGCGCTGCGTAATATGATTGGTGCTATATAAATAAATTCTTCTGATTTGACTGCCTAAGTCCCAGAGATGGGAAATCCAATATTATGCAAGCTGGCAGGAGGAAATTAAAACATAATCAGTTCAAGGGGTGAATGCAAAATGAATGTGAACAATACAAGTGACCTAGGAGTATATTTGGCTTTTGCCACCAAGCCTTGGGGTACCTGACCTATCACTCTCAGTGGTGAGAGGAGATACAACCAAAGCAGCAATTTAAGGTAGTAAAATAAAAGGGATTAAGTAAGACCAATGTTCATAGAAAAGAACAAATATATTTTGAAGATTATTCATGCTTATCTAGGGGATTCAAACTTTTGTGACACACCAATCAAAAACGATTAAACTTAGGGGTACATTTATGAAACCTTCTAATAAGGAAAAGTGGTGCTGTGGCCCATAGCAACCAATTAGATTCCAGCTATCATTTACTTAGTACATTTTAGAGAATGACAGCTGGAATCCGATTGGTTGCTATGAACATCTCCACTTTTACTTTTTGAAGGGTTGATCAGTTTGCCCCTCTGAGTTTTAGTAATTATTACATGACTTGACTCACTTGCATGTGCTTGAATCTGCACGCGCCACCTACACAGTGCGCAAGAGGCCATTTTGTGGAATAAACCAATATTCATGCGTGTGCAGCCTATCAATTCGCTGGAAAGTAATATCATCACAGAGGGGTGGGGCAGTCGTGATGTCACTACCTCCTAGTCAACTTATAAGCTGGCTATCGGTGCCGCCCACAATATGTCCGCTTCCACTGTCTGCAACCGATGGGTACACTGTAGTATGTTTTGGGGGTCACATTATCACTGAACACTTACTTTTGTCCGTGGTCTTTTGAATGTGGACACTAGTGTCTAATCCATTATAGAGGCGCTGCCCTCTCTCGGACAAGGCAAAGTCTTTCAACTGTCCATTGAGCTGGAAGCTGAGTCTCCAGTCCAGGAATATTGTTGTCACATTGCTTAAAACATTAAAGTTTGTTTTGTACACGGGTTCTAGAACAGAAATAAAACATAGATATTAGTTATGAAAGCAAATTTAATTATGGTTATTCCGCAGCAGTGCCAACTATTGCTATTTATGATTTTACCACCTGATTGGATAGTACTGTTCTATCGCTGGCAATTTATATTATTATTTCTTTTTTTTACAAGTGATGTGGCAGCCCCAAGTACATTTTTAGAGAATATGTTTTTGTAAATGTTGCAAATAATTTTCAATTTTGGATCCTGTTGTAATTTAAATTTAGCCACCCTTTAAATGGGACAAAAACAACTCATGCTGTTGTTAGTACAGACACTGAACGGTCAGATTATTAGGTACAGCAGCTGTTCTCATGTAACCGCACCCTCAATCAGCAGTGTGTGAATACAGCCACACTTGAGTGCCACAGGATATCTCAACATTGATGCCTCTAGTTATGGCAGCTGTGTGCGCACCTACAAAGTGACTTTTGGAAGAAGTAAATGTGCTATGTCATAAGAATAGAACAGCCCTGCAATGGTCCCAGTAACATGACAGTGAGATTAGCTTGGTGTCACACAGTAGCCACTCATCCTCATCATCATCTATTTATATAGCGCCACTAATTCTGCAGCGCTGTACAGAGAACTCACTCACATCAGTACCTGCCCCATTGGAGCTTACAGTCTAAATTCCCAAACATACACACATAGAGAGAGAGAGAGACTAGGGTGAATTTGATAGAAGCCAATTAACCTACTAGTATGTTTTTGGAGTGTGGGAGGAAACCAGAGCACCCCGAGGAAACCCACTCAAACACGGGTAGAACATACAAACTCCACACAGATAAGGCTCTGGTCGGGAATCAAACTCATGACCCCAGTGCTGTGAGGCAGAAGTGCTAACCACTAAGCCACCATGCTCCCTCACGCTCCAACTGCAAAAGCCCAATGTTCCAGTGGGTATGTTCAAGGGGAGGGGCCTTGACAACCTGACCAAGCCCAGCCCACGCAGGAGAGAGATCCTTCGCCTCGGATTGTTAGACAGATCAGGTGACCGGCTAAATCGCCAGATGCACCCAGCATCGAGTAAAAATGTCTGTTTTATTTTACCTAATCAATATGTTCGGTAGAGTGAACCTTTTAAAACGTCTCTTTGTGCAAAACAAAAATATTTCCAAACTACTTCCAACTGTTTTTACTGACTGGTAAATGTATCTAAAACAGTTGGTTTAATTAGTATGTCTTGCTCCATTTCCCCAGATAAATGATGTCTGGCAAGTTAAGTATTTATTACTATTCAGCCCAAAGGACTATATGAAGTGAACAAATGTTTGTTTATAAGTGGGCTTCTAAGCAAGTGAATTATGCAGTTATGTCACCCACTAATTTGTATCCCTCTTTCTTCAGCCATTAGCATGTTTCCTGATTGTTAAAAGGCCTCCTAAAAAGCAATTTATGTATAATAATTCATTTTACTGACTAATCAATCAATACTTTATTTTTAACACTTGTTTATTCCTAAGCAGCGGTTCCTTCATACTACTGATGAAAGCAACTTTGTACCCGGGCCAAGGACATGACCATTTATCTCTCTGATCATAATAAGCAAAGAAAACATTAGAAAATGATGTCTGCTTTAATTACAGGAAGTATTTTAAAAATAAGTAACAGTCATAACAAATATTGAACTTTCAAATCTTTATTCAGGTGAACCAGTCACGTACACACAGTGGAGGCAGCCATTTTGTGGGTCGAAGCAATAGCCATACAAATGAAGCCTATACCTTGCACTAAGAACGAGCGCCTCATGATTGGTCGTGTTTGGTCGTGACATTTATCAGTGATGACAGTGTTTCCTAGTGAGTTTGTAAGCTCTTTCCTTCTTAAGAATATTATAGCCGCACACAAAATGGCTGCCTCCACTCTGTGGTGGGATCCATAAGTAATCCGCAAATTGTGCAGTTGCATCTCTTCAACACACTTTTACCCCCAGTAAAATAGGATTGTCCCCCACAAGCAACAGATCTGTTGGTGGGCATGATTCATTAGAAACCAATGCCTCACTAATATTAGTCAAGCCTTATGGATATTGCCCACATGATGTCAATGATTCATAGTGGTTCTGCTTACAAGCTGGCTGACTTTACAATGCCATAACAAGAGTCTCAGTGGTTTTGCAGGTCCAAAATGAATTGATAGGATGGTCCCTACTGAATTGATAACCTGTATCCACATGAATATTTGGCATAGACCAATAGTCCCATAGTGGCCCATAGTGTGGGCAGCACAGTGGCGAAGTGGTTAGCACATCTGCCTCACAGCACTGGGGTCATGAGTTCAATTCCCAACCATGGCCTTATCTGTGTGGAGTTTGTATGTTCTCCCTGTGTTTGCGTGGGTTTCCTCCAGGTGCTCTGGTTTCCTCCCACACTCCAAAAACATACTGGTAGGTTAATTGGCTGAAATCAAATTGACCCTAGTCTCTCCCTCTCTGTGTGTGAGTGTGTGTCTATAGTAGGGAATTTAGACTGTAAGCTCCAATGGGGGCAGGGACTGATGTGAATGAGTTCTCTGTACAGCGCTGCGGAATTAGTGGCGCTATATAAATAAATGATGATGATGATGATAGACCAAATTTGCTCAAACATTTGTGTATCTATGAATGAGATGAGCTAATTTCATGGAATATTTGCACTATTTCCCGTTTGGACAAGGAATATTACACATTTCTCAGATGGTTTTTTGCCTTGTATTCCTCATGGAATTTCCTTAGCGTTTGTGTTCCACACGGGCTCCCTAGTCTTACCCCAACTGCACTACGATGCAGGAAGAATTGACCCAGATATATGTATATACTATAAATTCTGCAAATCTACGAATATAGTACAAAATATCCATTCTGGGCAATGGCGAAACAAAAAGAGGAACTCGATGACTGTATGACCAGATCTTCGAAACTCTACAAGTCAACCTCTGGTGCCGCAAAGTCGATTCACACTAAATTATGTAGAAGCGTCTCCAGTTGGTACCCAGAGTGGTCTGTACCATTGTCCTGGTACCTAAGTTGGGATCCTGACTCACAGATGGTGCACCTCTGATTTAGACTATATAATGGCTGACGACTTGTGCTCTTTAACGAATCACAGTTGTGGTAGCTAAGATTAAACCAATATGTAAAATACTCCAAAACTTTCCATACAAAAATGAAGAGTACAACCCAGACAGTGACTACCAGCAATCTTGTGACGTACTTTCTTTTGAAGTCGTTGACGTGACCCAGTCAGAGCTGGTGCTTCCTTCTGAATTGTAGCACACAACTCGCAGGTGGTAAGTAGTGAATGGCTGGAGATCTGTAACTTCACAGCTTTCTTTCCTTCCAGAGTATTTAATCTCCAGTGCTCCTCCAGTACAAGAAGTCCCAGCCGCCTCAGCTGTCAGAGGACAAATAATCTGTGCATGGACTTCATACCTGCAGGCAGTAAATGCACACAAACGTTAACTTAATGTTTGGACGTTATATTTGAACATTAGCCGAACACAGGTCATCCTCTGAAAAACAGCCAGCACGGGGCGGGGAATGGGCGTGCGCCCGTACTCGATGCACAATGTGGGTGTGCCAAGCTGAAGCGAATGCAGCCGCGCCGGAATGAAGCTCTGCGTGTGTGAGAGTTTCTTGTTTTTCTGCCGTATCTCTTGCACCAGCTAAAGGTCTAGGGGTAAATGTATCAAGCTGAGAGTTTTCCTGCGGGTTTGAAAAGTGGAGATGTTGCCTATAGCAACCAATCAGATTCTAGCTATCATTTTGTAGAATGTACTAAATAAATCATAGCTAGAATCTGATTGGTTTTTCAAACCCGCCGGAAAGCTCTCAGCTTGATACATTTACCCCCTAGTCTAAGTCCTGGGTCAGTACCGTATATGTATTTTATGTACAGTAGACATTAAGGACAGCCTAATAAATGTTTTTCAACAGAAAAAAAAAAATATATATATATTTTTTTTAGACAGTTTCCATAATCATAAATAACTATATTATTGACAGGTAACATTAATTGATTAATATTTTTTTTTCTGTGATTTCATATTCCACATACGTATTGTACACATACTGCACTGTCTGGTCTAGTACAGCAGAGTGAACCTACACCCGTAGTCATCCCCACACGTATCTTGAGATCCGGACCTTGCTGACGCCGGGAGTACGCAGAGCCGATTTACGAGCAGTTGAGAACATGAGTATGCGGTCAGTATTTGTGCCTTAATGACTCAGGCCCATTGAAATGCTGTATGCATTGAAAGCATTTTTTATGTCATTAAAGTAAAAAAATAATAATATTGCATTATATTTGTAAATAAATATTTCTAGAAATGATTATAGTGTTAAGAGTTGTTATTTTATGAGGAAATGAAAGTTATGGTTTCTGATCTTTTATTGTGTTCTGTCCTTTTATTATACCTACCCTTATTCTGCAGTCTGCTCTGTCTGTCTACATACCTTTAGGTAGTGTAGTTACACCCAGATTAAAATTGAAAAAAAATTGAAATTTGAACTACGCACCTTGCGTGCAATTTGCGTTAGGACATGAATCAGAACAGCTAGTATTTTTCAGGATATACTAAATAAACAATAGCTAGAATCTGAATGGTTGCTATGGGCAACACCTCCACATTTGATCTACCCCACCCCAGTCTTTGTAGAACCCAGCAACAGCACAAACTACTAGCTATTTATTGTACAATTATATTTTGTACATTTTATGACGAAGACTAACTGCCTTTACCTCTTGTTATGTGTTAATGTATCCCATTTCTGAAGTATAACATTATTTTGAGAAAAATGGTATTTTATCTATAAAACCAAAAATATAACTTGTTCTTTTTATGAAGATTCGGTCAATTTCTGACTTTTTTCCTCTGAATAACTAAAATAAAAATCCTGACCGCCCCCCAAAAAAGCTGCAAATTCCGAAAAAAATGGCTCGTGGCTCAACCCCTCTTAAAATACTGTCCAGATTCTCTCATACATCTTACAGACGAACAGCATGATATGATTAAAAACCCACTGCCAGCAGGTTCATTTATAATGTGTTTGAGTGAAATGTGACATTTAGTTAATTAATTATAAGAGATTTCTAAATGTCACAGAAATTAAACACTTACCTTTGGATAATGCCATTAGGTGACCGCGGCGTGCTCCACTGTAGAGAGACTGCCCTTGAAGTTATGTGTGTTATACGCGGAGGTCGCTGGTGGGAAGGTGGAGCTGATTGAGTCGTCAAGAGGGCCACAGGTCCTTTACTACAGCATGTCAGACATGTGCAGGCCTCAACGCCGACTGAGTAATTAGCAAAGGGCAGCAAGCCGTATATAGTCTGCGTGGGTGATATTCCTTCAGACAGCTGTGGAAATAAAAGGAACACTGCTTTTTATTATTCATGTAACAGATTTAAAGGAACAGCAAACTAAAACGACATTTCTTAAACCATATAGATGTGTTTTATAGCTCTTTACAACAAGGGTACTGCCACGATTGAGAGATGAACAGCTGAAAAGTTATTGCACAGCAAAACATTTTAAAAAAACTGGCCACTGGGGGCACTGTTGCATTGGAAGCTACGGATAATAATACAAATGACTTTGTCAGAGGAGCCAACACGGAAACTGATGCTCGTTGTAATAAATAAAGATATGCAGGGAAACAGGGCTCTCTGTGGAGAACAAAGTTAAAGTAGATTAATAAAAAAAGTTCCTTTTAAGTCACACTCAGATCACCATGTAGTAAACTTCGAGCCTTCATTGCAAACATGTTCTAGAATGTAAGTGCATCTGATTTTAACTGCATTTTAATGGTGTTTGAAGCATATAGGTCAGTGTAGGACCCGCATACAATGAGGTGCCCTTGACGTTGGGATGCAGGCTTAAATGTTTTGATCAAAATATGAACCATTACCTCATGTTTTCATTTTGCTAGATACTCACAGATATGCAGTGTTAAGAATAAGTGCTGACAACAATTGTCTTTTTGTTTTTTTTACATATAGGGCGTTTATATTGACATGCAGCTGGTACCATTTGTAATATGGAATTAACCTAGAAGGTGTCTGCACTTGGCAAACACCACCAATTTGGCTCATAAAAATGTTACCTTGTTAACATAACCTGTTGCGAACATACAAAGGCAGGTGCAATTACATAACATACAAAATGGCCCCCATTGTTCCATACCAATAGCCCACCAGTCATGTACTGTGCCCTAGAGCCCAGGAAGTCCACAGCTTTACTAGCACCAGCTTCTATGTAGATACTGGCATTCATAGGAACGGCTATGGGCACCATGCAGCCCTCTGAGCCTTCACCTGCGGCCCCACAGCTTTTTCCTTCTTTATTGTCAGATTTGTTTGTTATAGCTTGTAACACCCACTGATATGTTATTACAGATCAGTGTCTCCTTCTTTGATTAAATGTATTATTTTACCTCATTATTGCGATTAAGGGTAATGTGCAGCCCACATGAAGGTTAGAGGGCCGCCCATGTGGATTCACTGCCTCAAAGTGCAAAAATGAGTCCTACGCTTAACATGTATTATTATACTATCCTCCATTCCAGGGCCTCAATTTAAGGGTTCACAAACCCTATTCATGTCTGCAATTCCCATAGGCGTAGTTTGTCAATTAGTGTCATGATCATTATTTGGTTAAATTTCTGTTTCCTGACCTCGGCTCTGTTCCTGACCCTGCTCCTCCTCCCCTGCACTGCTGTACTTCGCATAGATGTGCCCCTCACTATTGTGGTGCCTATGTCCCCCAGTGAACATCTGTCTCTTATTCTTGCCCGTTCCGCTGTTGCACTGCCCTTAGCAAGACGTTTTGTGGTTGTTACGGGTCTTGATGTCTAGCCAGACAAAGACACCTTTAGCACAAGGAGCATGGGATGAGGGAAGAATTATATTTGATCCTGAGCACAGTGTAACATTAAGTCACAGGATAACTACTTACCACAGTGTCGGGTCCTTTGTTATTCCTGGAGAAGAGTCTATAGAGGATTACGACACCATTGGGCTTAGTCGGGGGGGTTATATTAGCCACAGCTAATGTAGAAGACACTAAGTGAAATGTGGGTGCTTGTACACCTTCTGGGGGAGCAGGGCCAGTTCTGCAGAGGGTCCAGGAGCTGGACGTTCTCCCTGCCGAATTTACAGCCCACACCTGTAACAAGGAAAGAGAAACAAACATATAATTATAGCCGAAAACTCACCACTCAAAATTCTATATTAATACCACCTGAATGAAATGATCATATACAATAGTTTTAGACAGCCCGCATAAACAATTAATAAAAAACGAACAATTGCACAAGTAAGCATAATTTTATATGCGTTTAATTTGTCTTAACTACATTCCTGCAAAATGCTAATTTTCCCTTATTATTTTGTTTATGGCAAACGTACAATTATAACTTCTGCAGTGGGATTAAGTTGTGCCGCAGTTTGCTCTGTATTTAAAAATATATAAACATGTATACACGATACCAGGGTTATATGCGCTCCAGTGCAGGTTAAATGGAATGTTTGCGAAAAGTGGATAGTTTAATGCAGAATCAGCATTTCAAGGAAGTCTTTATCACAGAGAATCTCTTCTATCCATTCATCCACGTCCTAAGTAGCTCATATCTCTCTATCTGTAAAGTTTGTCTTAATTGAACTAATCTTGAATACAATTACCGCGTACATTTTCTACTGCAAAGTTTCCTAACATTTCAAAGAGCAGACACAGAGGCTAATTTATCAAAGGATGAAAACACCTGTTTTCTTTGGCGCTGGTGATTTTTATTGATTCACCCAATACATGAAAGGGTTACTGCTTTTGCCTGGTAAAGCCTAATTAACAAATATTGTGGCAGTACTCGTACCATCAAAATACCGGTTCTGTTATCACCATATAACAGATTATGGGTCTATTTATCAAGCCCTAAACCATGCGGATTATTCATTTTTAAGTATAGTGACAATGTAGCAAAAGCCTATCTCCGTCATTAGGCATAGTACCGTAAATCCCAATAATACTCAATGGGGGACGGTATTTCCGAGCTTAATCCTGATGGCTTATGCCATCTACGGAGGGAGCATCGCAGGACAGGGATCTTCTGTTCCCTCTCCGGCATTACTCCGGCTCTCCCCTGAGTTCATTAACGAAACTAGCAACCGTGAACGACCCTAGGTGGCTCATGCGCCGTAAAGACTCTGGGTCAAAACCCGGAGTTGCAAGTGAAACGTAGTCGTCGCCGGGACATCCTGTTATCGGATGCGCTGTCCTGACATGACTTTAATGGTAAATTGCGCCGTTAAGTCATCTCTTATCTCCGCGACCACAGACGATACTTAACGGGGCAGAAATGCAATCCATCTAAAATAGACCCCTTGAGTCATTTTAAATCATGCCACCTCGCGCATGCACAGATCTGCAGACTAAGCTGACAAAGCCGTAGGTTAACCCTTACTGTTCCAGGCCTGGGTTTTTGTGGCAATAAGGGTTGTCATGGTTGTAAAAAAATCCTGCTTATCGTTGGAGTAAGAGGCCTATTGATAAATCATCATCATCATCATCATTTATTTATATAGCGCCAACATATTCCGTAGCGCTTTACAACTGGGGACAAACATAGTAAACTAATAAACAAACTGGGTAAAACAGACAGATGAGAAGGCCCTGCTCACAAGCTTACAATCTTTGGGACAATGGGAGTTTGACACATGAGGCTAAGGCTAAGTCTGCATTTTGCATTTTGGCCCAGCCAGGCTGCAAAGGTAAAAGTGACTCATAAGCTAAATGATCCTGTCACACAACAATGTTGGTCAGGGGGGAGTTGTCTTGTGTGAAATTCTGTAATGGGTGGTAATAGGCTAAGGTAGTGAGGTTAAGAGGGTGGTTGAGGAATATTATAAGCTTGTCTAAAGAGGTAGGTTTTCAGAGAACGCTTGAAAGTTTGTAGACCAGAGGAGAGTCTTATTGTGCGAGGCAGAGAATTCCATAGAGTGGGTGCAGCCCGAAAAAAAGTCCTGTAACCGGGAATGGGAGGATGTAATGAGGGTGGATGAGAGACGCAGATCTTGTGCAGAACGGAGTTGCAGAGTAGGGAGATATTTTGAGACAAGAGAGGAGATGTCTGTTGGTGCAGCTTTGTTGATGGCCTTGTAGGTTAGTAAAAGTATTTTATATTGGATTCGGTAGAAATAGACCACCTAGTCTATAGTATCCGACATTTGTCTAATACATTGTCTTAGTGAGTTCTTTGCCACAAAGGAATAATTTCGTCATACTTTTTCAAGGTGAATTACTAAAAAAGTTTACGTTGCACGTTTCAGAATTTGGCACATATCCAACTTTTTGGCTGAAGATTCAGTAATTAATGTATACGAAGAGCAGTTTGCAAAACCCTGTACCTATAAAAAGCTTCATTCCTTTTCATTTTGTAAAGACCAAACACAGTTGCATAGTTTTGTGCACTATTAACCTGTTATTGTAAAATTAGACATTTTTTGTCTGTTATCAAAGAACTTCTTAAATATTAGTTTATTAGACGTTCAGCAGTCAGACTGATCTGTGCCAAGCTACCAATGGAAACAAACTGATTTGCAGAATAAATAAAACTCTGCACTTATTAAGCAGATTTTCACCAAATCTGCATGAAAATTAAATTTCAGTTTCATCAAGAAGCGAATAAACATATGGAAGAGGGGGGTAATCTTATTTATCAAAAATCATTTGTATAATTAAACACGAATATCGCAAAAGGTCAGGATGGGTCTAGATTTGCATGAGTAAGTTATTTGTACAATGTCAGTGGAAATAGACAGTGTAGATGGATGGGAGATCTTATAGGGTTAAATTAGGCTCAATAATGGCCAATTACACAGTGATCAATCAGAATGATAGATCTAAATGGCAATACAAAAAGACCGTCTAAGCGATTTTCTGAAACGTATTCCTTAGTAAGCTTTTGTGAGTTTTCACAGCAGTAAAATATGTTTAATTTTTACTTCTTATTTAGGAATGTGTGTTAGGCATTGCTCCAGTTCATTTATGTTTATGATAATATGTATAAACACAGTACAACAACATACAAATATACCTAAACATAATCTAAATAATATAACAATGGTTATATCATTCAGTAAAATGTGTATTCTGCAGCTTTCTGTATTAAAAAATACAAAACTAATGCTAGGATATATTTAAAAAAAACGTAAAAGCCATGTTGTCACATAAAATGAACATGTTCAGGGATTTACACTTGGCTGATATAACGTTGTTTGGAATAAAAACGGAAAACATGTCCTGCACTGGTCTTATAGCTTCCAAATCAGCAATTAGCTTTCATAGGCCTGGTACAAGTTTGGGTGAACACACAAAGGCAGATATTTGGCACCTTTAGTCGGTTCAAGGCAAACTGCCGTCTCCTGGCAAACAGGGATCGTTGACTTCTACAGCAAATGGGATTGTGAGTGAGTTCTCTGTACAGCGCTGCGGAATTATTGGCGCTATATAAATAGCTGATGATGATGTTGGTCAGTATATAGTGTACGCAAATCCTAGTGAGATGTACGTTACCAGCCAATCACAGCTGGAGTGAAACCTACCATGGGCACAAGAAAGGATCTGTGTATATATTGTACATAGGCTAACAAAAGCATGTATCTGATTGGTTGGTAGTAGAGATGCTCAGGCTCGGTTAATCAAGAACCGAACACACCCGAACTTAGGGGTTCCGAGTACCGAGCCAAATTGAAAACGAGACAAAACGTCATTGCGACGTTGCCGGATCTCGGATCTCGCAAGTTTTTAATTACTTTTTAAGATCCAACATAGCGAGGGGTGGGAGGGAGGACGGACCCCCATTTTTCTTTTCTGCCACTGCTGTGTGCCAATGTGTCCTAGATAAGCTAGGAACTGCCGTGTGTCTGTGTCATTGCTCTGTCGCTTACCATCCAGCCAGGTCACTGCAGTATTTGTCCGAAAGTGTATGAAAATAATATTGTGACCTGTGAGGTGGTCAAAATTGACTGCAAATGACTTGAAATTAGTGTTATTGAGGTTAATAATAATGTAGGAACAAAAAAAGAGCAAAATTATGTGATATTCGTATATTTTAGGATTTTTTCTAAAAAATCCAAAACCAAAACCAAAACACACGAGGGTGGTTTTGCCAAAAGCAAAACCAAAACACGAAGCTAATCCAGATCCAAAACCAAAACCAAAACCAGTTCACGGGGGTCAGTGAGCATCTCTAGTTGGTAGGTGCATTTGCACTGTTGTTGGTAAGTTGGTCACAGCGAATTTTTGTCCTAATGCGTTAATCCTAATATGTTAACTTTTTTAAAAGACCTGTGAGTGCCTTATTTTGCTCTCAGTATTGGTTCTTAAAAATGAATTACACACTCCTCTTGTTTTTGATGCTGGTTTAAATTTTCAGTATCTGTTATTATTCTGTATATATAGACAACTTGCTCAGCACTAATCACCTTGTTTTCTATGCGATGTGCAATTCTCATGTAACTGCTATTTTCTATATATAAAAAAAAACTTGAACAATACAGTTTATTTTTCTATTCTGGATTCAATTCTCAATATCCGTTCTAGTTTTGTATGTATTTACAGTTGCACAGCGTAACTTCTATTGTTCTGTATGCAATTCTAACTATTTGGTCTTATTGTGTATCTACATAAAACTGCACAGTATGCCTTTTCTTTTTCCATAGGCTGGATGAATGTAAATATTGGCAGGAATATCTCTCCAACCCTTGTAAATATTTCTTACTGACATCTTTATATAAAAAAAAAAATGATGGACAAATTGCATTTTACTGACACATCGATAGTTTTCCAAAAGCGAAAGCAACAGCACCCACTAGAGGTGAAATAGGGATTTACACACCAATCGTGCCTCAAACTCACTAGTGTGGTCCTTCCATACATAGTAACGCAGCGTCAGGAAGTTGTCAAATATTTGCTGAGCTGTCAGTTGATAATTTCACGATAATTTTACTGACTGTCAGTAAGTATAGTGACAGTTTACATCCGTGTTCTTTCACTAATATCATAAATAACAATCAACATTGTAAATGGCAAAATTCAGTGTTTCTTCAAACAGATAACGTGTGGTCAATGTCACTCCTCCATGAATTTCCCATTCACATGAAGTAGAAATGCTCAGGCTCGGTTCCTCGAGAACTGAACACACCCGAACTTAGGGGATCCGAGTACTGAGCCGAGACGCTTTTTTCAGAACGGAAAACGAGGCAAAACGGATCTCGGATGTCGCGATTTTTGGATTCCTTTTTAAGATCCAACATAATGGTGGGTGGGAGGGAGGGCCCAAAGACAATTCCATCTTGCACCATTTTTCTTTTCTGCCACTGCTGTGTGCCAATGTGTCCTAGATGTGCTAGGAACTGCCGTGTGTTTGAGTCATTGCTCTGTCACTTACCATCCAGCCAGGTCGCTGCAGTATTTGTCAGAAAGTGTATGAAAATAATATTGTGACCTATGAGGTGGTCAAAATTGACTTAAAATTACTTGAAATTAGTGTTATTGATGTTAATCATAATGTAGGATCAAAAAAAGAGCAAAATTATATAATTTTAGCATATTTTAGGATTTTTTTCTAAAAAATCCAAAACCAAAACCAAAACACACAAGGGCGGTTTTGCCAAAACCAAAACCAAAACACGAAGCTAATCCAGATCCAAAACCAAAACCAAGACCAGTTAATGGGGGTCAGTGAGCATCTCTAATTTAAAGAGAAGGGTCTTTGACGACACAGCTGTCTCTTTATATGGGGAAGTGGAAGAAGTTAGGAGAGCGTTGCAGGACTGTTACAGATATCAGGTGATCCACTGGATCAAGAGGAACAACAGAAATTAGGTAACTAATATTCATTACTATTGTTTGACTTAATGAACTTTTAGACTTGGGTGGAGTCATCTAGACAGGAGCAACATCTTTGAAAAGGACCCCAAGAAATATGCACCTTGTCTGCCTCTGGATTCATAATTGTGCACATTCAGCCAACACAATCTGGTTTCAAGTGTTCCCAGTCTCCTGATTGGCTGTTTGCTGATTGGCCTCTCCAGCTGATGTCATTCGTTAGCATGTTGTCTATAGTATATCAAGTCGTAGATGTCTATTCACACTACCTGTTTGTCACTTCTATTTGGACTACTGCAGGACAGAAGACTCCCGGCTGGATTACTAAAGAGGAAACCGGATGCGGCTGTGTTTGTATTGCTTTATATTTTATAAATGCCACTTTCACATTTATTAATAACCCTCAAGACAATATTTTCTCTTGTATATATAACACTTCATTACATTATTATATTTTGTAGAGATAAGATAATGTGGCTTTAGCATTTTCTACTAATATTGTGCATCTCTACGCTATCGTTAGGTGTAAGTACACACTCGTACGCCTGGCGCGCAAGTTGAACTGTTTTTGAGTCATACATATGTACTGATGCTTTTTTTGCACATCTTTTTCTTACGACCGGAGCACAGAGGCTCAGAACGCTACAAGAAGCCCAACAACAGGGTCAACAACTTATCAGTAAACTTACTGTCAGTGACGCATAATTTTCAGCCATCAGACAAAGAAGTACTATGCCAATGATTCAGACATTGTGAACTGATGTGATTTGCTACAGTAGCTGGCGATACTTGATACCATTGGGCAGCACGATGGCTTAATGGCTAGCACTTCTGCCTCACAGCACTGGGGTCATGAGTTCAATTCCCGACCATGGCCTTATCTGTGTGGAGTTTGTATGTTCTCCGCGTGGGTTTCCTCTGGGTGCTCCGGTTTCCTCCCACATTCCAAAAACATACTAGTAGGTTAATTGGCTGCTATCAAATTGACCCCAGTCTCTCTTTCTCTGTCTGTGTGTGTGTTAGGGAATTTAGACTGTAAGCTCCAATGGGGCAGGGACTGATGTGAGTGAGTTCTCTGTACAGCGCTGCGGAATTAGTAGCGCTATATAAATAAATGTTGATGATGATGATGATGATACCACCTCCGCCTCTAGATAAGGGTTTTCAATTATAGTCCTCAAATACCCCCCAACAGGTCACGCCCTGAATTGTTCCCCAAATAATTAGCCACCCAATCAAATAGATTTATCCACCTGCGCCAATTGGTTGCACAAAGGCTGATAAAACATACAAAGCAATTAAATATATTTAAACTGCAGGTAATGCAAAGTTACCAATTACTGATGTCTTAAACAAGTGTTTCTACAATTTCATATTTATCATGGTGGCAATAATACGAATTTATCACTGTAAAAGATGCTACTAGCATACAGCGAGCGCATATACCATATAAAAGTCATTAATAATAGAAAAAAAAGCAAAACACTAAAGGCAAGTTATTTAATAATCTGTTTCCTATGGGTGTGTAATGAAATAGTTATGGTTTTCCCAAGAGAGCGATAAGGAGATATTAAAAGGTCTTTCCAATATCTTTAATAGCTAAGGGCAACAGCTGATTCAATAGATTCGATCAAAATCACCAGTTCTTCAGCTGCCAGTGATTTATGCCGCGTGCTCCCTCCGGTCATCACTCATCTTAGTTTGCTTTTCACTGTTCATAAATTATGCCTCATAAATAAAAACACACAATCAAGGAAATCATATCAATTCATCCACTGTGAATAAATAGCTGCCCCCTGGCCCACTTGCTGGTGTCTCCTTAGCAGACCTGTTTTATACAGAATGCTCGGAGTCGCACACATGTGAGTTTGCTTTTTGTTGGTTTGTAGGAAAAGGAATATCTGCATCTTTCTACAAGTGATTAATACAGTTTTTATGTTTATTTAGCTTGCATGCACTTTAAATATCAAAACTATGCATATCTGTAAATACAAAAATGTTGACCCCCGGAGTGTAAATCATTTGCTCAATTAGGCATTTTTGTATTCTGTAGTGACTTTTGCTTTGTGCGTTACACTTGCACCAAATGTAGCTCTGTATATAAAACTTGACACCAGTTATGGCTCTGCATATAAGACTTGGCACCAGTTATGGCTCTGTACATTGTACTTGGCACCAGTTATGGCTCTGTACAGGGCCGGACTGGGACTAAAAATCAGCCTTGGCATTTAAAGCACACAGGCCCACCTCTGTTGATAAGCTGGAAAAAAAAAATGTGTGCCGCAGTGCAGTGGCGGTGCCGCCAAAGGCGTAGCTACATTATGTTGGGGGCGTGGTCAAAATGGTGCGTTGATACATACATTATAATAAAACATTACATTTATCAGGCCCTCCCCATCCACATTACGCCACCCCCCCAGATACATTATGACACCCCCAGCCCACTGTACTTATCTATGCTTCTGATGCTGCTGACATTCCTGTAGAGTGAGCAGGGAAGCTCTTAGTCTCATGAGATTAATAAATCTCGTGAGACTTAGCGCTCCACGGCTTGCTCTGCAGGCTGTGCCCTGTCCGGGACGGAGCACAGATCCTCCTGCTGACCAACTGGATTAAGGCTCGGGCGGCCCGGGCACTTAAGTCAGGGGGGGCTCCTATGATGCAATTTGGCTATTAGACAAATTTTTGACAAATGCAAAGGCAATACAGTGTGCACTACTGTTAGGTGCACGCAGTTCTGCCTTAACAAGCAGTACAGTGTAAAGCAGGACATATCTCCCAACTGTCCTTGTAGTCAGACCAAATCCTGACTAAGTGGGACAGTCACAAATCAAATTCAGAACAGTTGGTAGACTGTCCTGGTCTCTCCTACCTGTCTTGTCATGGTCACCACTTGTGGCTGCTGGTGTATTTAGATCAGTTGCTGCTTGTCTGGATCCTGGAATGTTGGATGCCCTATTTGGAGAAAAAAATGAGCAGATGAAATTTAGCCCTGGTGTTAAATCAATATAGCATCCATGTTTTAAAATTAGGCCTCACTGCAGCCACAACATTAAAGTACTAGTATTCACATTTGATAAATACATCTATTTCCCTCCAACTAGCCCTGACATTAAATAGTATTCCCATTTAATAAATAAAACTATTTCCCTCTCTCCAAAGCACCCCAGCATTAAATTAAAAATCCAATCACCCCATCTGAAATTGATAGGCCCCACTATTAAATTGCCCCCATCTTCACCCCACAAATAGAATAGCACCCAATAATTAGCCCCCACCTGCAATTCCCTATTAGATTAACAGCCTACCTCCCACATTATATTAAGAGCTACCCATACACACATTATGGTCATACACCGGCCCACACACACATACTATAGTTATACTGTTACACACATACACACTATAATCATAAAGGTCATTCTTTGGATATTTTTTTGGGGGTTATTTTTTTGGTAATTTGTATTCATTGTCATTCAGAGCTTGATTTATATATTTTTTAACTTTGTCGATCCCATTTTTATTGGCGCCTGTCAGTAAATTCTGTGTTATTTTTTGTTACACTATAATCATACCCTGTCACACAAATAAATAGATACCCTGTCACACAAATAAATAGATACCCTGTCACACAAATAAATAGATACCCTGTCACACAAATAAATAGATACCCTGTCACACAAATAAATAGATACCCTGTCACACAAATAAATAGATCCCCAGTCACACATATAGATCCCCAGTCACACATATAGATCCCCAGTCACACATATAGCTCCCCTGTCACACATATAGCTCCCCTGTCACACATATAGCTCCCCTGTCACACATATAGCTTCCCTGTCACACATATAGCTCCCCTGTCACACATATAGCTCCCCTGTCACACATAGCTCCCCGTCACACATATAGATCCCCAGTCACACATATAGCTCCCCTGTCACACATATAGATCCCCTGTCACACAAATAGCTCCCCTGTCACACATATAGCTTCCCTGTCACACATATAGCTCCCCTGTCACACATATAGCTCCCCTGTCACACATAGCTCCCCTGTCACACATATAGCTCCCCTGTCCACATATAGCTCCCCTGTCCACATATAGCTCCCCTGTCACACATATAGATCCCCTGTCACACATATAGCTCCCCTGTCACACATATAGCTCCCCTGTCCACATATAGCTTCCCTGTCACACATATAGCTCCCCTGTCACACATATAGCTCCCCTGTCACACATATAGCTCCCCTGTCCACATATAGCTCCCCTGTCACACATATAGCTCCCCTGTCACACATATAGCTCCCCTGTCACACATATAGCTCCCCTGTCACACATATAGCTCCCCTGTCACACATATAGCTCCCCTGTCCACATATAGCTCCCCTGTCACACATATAGCTCCCCTGTCACACATATAGCTCCCCTGTCCACATATAGCTCCCCTGTCCACATATAGCTCCCCTGTCACACATATAGCTTCCCTGTCACACATATAGCTCCCCTGTCCACATATAGCTCCCCTGTCCACATATAGATCCCCTGTCACACATATAGCTCCCCTGTCACACAAACTACCCCCTCCCTCTTACCTTGTGCGCTCCGCAGCGCGCTGTACAGTCTCTCCTAACACATGGGACGGCACCTATCACATGGTGCTCGTCCCATGTGACATCTCCAGAGCCATTCATAGAAGAGAGGGGAGGAGCGACCACACCAGGAAGTAAGTGTAGTGCCGACCCCACTGCTCAGCACACAGACTGTCATGCTGAATTCTGGCATGACAGTCTGTGTGCTGAGCGATGGGGCCGGCCAGCTAGCAACCGGCCCATCTGGCCATCGGCCCTTCTGGCATTTGCCAGAAGTGCCAGATGGCCAGTCCGGCCCTGGCTCTGTATATAAGACTTGGCACCAGTTATGGCTCTGTATATTGTACTTGGCACCAGCTATGGCTCTGTATATAAGACTTGGCACCAGTTATGGCTCTGTATATTGTACTTGGCACCAGCTATGGCTCTGTATATAAGACTTGGCACCAGTTATGGCTCTGTATATTGTACTTGGCACCAGCTATGGCTCTGTATATAAGACTTGGCACCAGTTATGGCTCTGTATATTGTACTTGGCACCAGTTATGGCTCTGTATATTGTACTTGGCACCAGTTATGGCTCTGTATATTGTACTTGGCACCAGCTATGGCTCTGTATATAACACTTGGCACCAGTTATGGCTCTGTATATTGTACTTGGCACCAGTTATGGCTCTGTATATTGTACTTGGCACCAGTTATGGCTCTGTATATAAGACTTGGCACCAGTTATGGCTATGTACATTGTACTTGGCACCAACTATGGCTCTGTATATTGTACTTGGCACCAGTTATGGCTCTGTATATAAGACTTGGCACCAACTATGGCTCTGTATATTGTACTTGGCACCAGTTATGGCTCTGTATATAAGACTTGGCACCAGTTATGGCTCTGTATATTGTTCTTGGCACCAACTATGACTCTGTATATTGTACTTGGCACCAGTTATGGCTCTGTATATAACACTTGGCACCAGTTATGGCTCTGTATATTGTACTTGGCACCAGTTATGGCTCTGTATATTGTACTTGGCACCAACTATGGCTCTGTATATTGTACTTGGCACCAGTTATGGCTCTGTATATAAGACTTGGCACCAGTTATGGCCCTGTATATTGTACTTGGCACCAGTTATGGCTCTGTATATTGTACTTGGCACCAGTTATGGCTCTGTATATTGGACTTGGCACCAGCTATGGCTCTGCATATTGGACGTGGCACCAGGTATGGCTCTGCATATAAGACTTGGCATCAGTTATGGCTTTGCACATTGGACTTGGCATCAGGTTTGGCTCTGTAAATTGGACTTGGCACCAGTTATCATCATCATCATCATCATCACCACTTATTTATATAGCGCCACTAATTCTGCAGCGCTGTACAGAGAACTCATTCACATTGGTCCCTGCCCCATAGGAACCTTTTGTTTCAAACAATTGATATACAAGGACCAAAGTAAATTCTATACATTTAGAACATTGCTCCCTAAATGGATGTAAACTGTGTACAGAGGAAGACTGGCAAGGGTGACATGGGGAAATTGGCCCCTTGCCTGTGTCCCCTTGTCTGTTGGGTTGTCCCAGCACTCTTTGGTGGGTAGCACCAGCCATTCATCAATGCTGATAAGTGCTGGGAGCTGTCTATTGGGTATCATGGCATCCTAGCACAGCCAACTTTCTTCTCCAGTGCACTGAGATCAGAGCGGGACAGCAGGACCACTAAGTAATCTATATGGGTCTGTGACGCACCAGCGATCTGGGAAGTACATTGTAAAGCCACCAGGAATGTCTGTGAGGGCCTTCATTGTAAAGACAACAGAGATCTGCCGGTCTGCAGAACACTGTGGGCAGACATGTATTTACTGTGTTATGAATAGTGGTAACTAGAATGCTCTCTGTATTGTCAACCAATGCTCTCTTTAGGTCACTAGTACTCTATAGAGGTCCCTAAAATACTCTTTGTGTTGTATATCGTTCAATAGAATGCTCTCTTTGTTGTAATATCGGTCACTATAACGCTCTCTGTGTTTTAGATCGGTCACTAGAATGCTCTCTGCATTTTATATTGGTCATTAGAATGCTCTGTGTGTGGTATATCGGTCCCCAGAATGCTCTCTGTGTTTTATATTGGTCACTAGAATGCTCTGTGTGTGGTATATCGCTCACTGGAACGCTCTCTGTGTTGTATATCGCTCACTAGAATGCTCTCTATGTTGTAATATTGGTCACCATAATGCACTCTGTGTTGTATATTGGTTACCAGAATGCTCTCTGTGTTGTATAGCGTTCACCAGAATGCTCTCTGTGTGGTATATCGGTCACCATAATGCACTCTGTGTTGTATATCGGTCACTAGCATTCTATCTGTGAAGGCAAATTGGGCATTATAAATCTCTGTAGTGTATATATGTGAATAGAATAGAAGTTATATGGTCAGATGGACCTGTGCTGTGTCTGACTGTAGCACTTTCATACAACGGGGCACTTCTTTGTGCTTGTCAGTTAGACTACAACCTGCTCACCCTTTAATGTGCAGTGTTTATACCACTTATTGCTTCTAACCTGACAAGTTTTAGTACATGTTGAAATTGAAAGACACAAGGATATAATGATTGGCATGTACACCCTCCCGCAACTTTAATAGATACACTGCTCTCTGGCTTTGCTGTATGGTTTTTATGTTCATATGGGACATGACATGGCACAGTGTCAGTCACCAAGTGGGCATTTTATTGTTATTATTATTATTTTTATTATTTTTATTATACATATTATTAATAATAATAATTTATGAATTCCAGTGTTTTAATGCCATTGAATCAGTTTCCAAAGTCACATAGAGGACAATTTTGGAATTTGGAGTAATATTCTCTTTTTTAATTCTCAAAAATGTCATAAATAATAAGAAATTGCTAAAAGTTACATGTTAAACATCATTTTATACCAGAATAATCTATTTGAAGGATTTTCTTTTGTTTGAACCAATAATAAAAGATTTGTAAAATTGTAACTACTGGCCCAACATCACAAGCCAAGCAAATAGAGCCACATCATGTTATTTGCCTCAGAGTAAAACTCCATTTGTATTCACTTTTGATACTTTTAAGGGAAAACTTCACTCGAAAAATTGCTGCCAAATTGTGCCTGGCATTACAAGCTACTATAATAACGTCTGATACTTGAAATAGTACTTATGCCTGAAATTGGCTGCTTAACACTCAGAAACACACTGTTACTGCCATTTGACAGATATTTAGGGACTGACACTCCTTTGAAATATCTGTAACCATGGAAATGAACTTTGCACTGCACTGATTGTTTCCATTATTGCAGAGTGTGCTAAGGTGTCAGTCTTATTTGTCCAATAGCAGCTGCATGTTGCTGCATTTTAAGCAGACTATTTCAGATGTCATATTAAGTATTACAGTAAGTTATAATAATCGGCATAATTATTTTATTAATTCTTTTAATTAGGCAAATAATTTTTCAGTGGAGTTACCCTTTAGCATACAGGGCACAGACGATCCTGAATTCAGAACACAAAAAGTGCTACTATGCAGTCTATCAATGTTAAAAGCAAGAACTTGTCACACACAATATTCTTTCAAGTGTAAATCTCCAAAACTGGTACTGACAATGGAAATCAGGGACCATTGTAACTAGTCTATAAAAAATGAGGAATTGTTAAGCATAATGAAATAAATACAAATTAGAACAATTTAGCTGTCTCCTATAATAACAATTTAATAATCAATTACATGGGTATGAAAAAAGACAAATAACGTAAATTACCAATGGATTTGTTATATTTGTTCATACCTGATACTCATACTCTGTATACGGTTCCAAAGTGACATCCTGAAATGTTGTTGATGACCCTTTAAAGACCAACTCAGTGGAAACTGATTCCCGCACATCATTTAATCTCCTGCGATAAATTTCATATCCTGTGATTCTCCCGTTTGGTTGTTGGGGACCGTTCCAAGCCAGTAATGGCACTTGGCTGTTTGCCTGTACGTCTATTAGAGGTGGAGGCTGTATTTCTGGGGGTGCCTCCAGTGTATGACCAGTCACCCATTCACTCAAAGCACATCCTAGTAAGGTGCAAGCTTCAACTTTTGCTTCATACCTTAAAAAAACAAAGTATATCAAGTTGTCTATAACAATTCAAGCTCTGCTTTAGTATTATTATTATTATTATTAATAATTTTTATTTATAGGGCGCCACTAGGTGTCCGCGGCGCCGTACAGGGACAGACAAGATTATAATACGAGGTGAGACAGCACAGAACAGTAAACAATAATCACAGTAACTCAGTGAGCTCAAGGCACAGCTAGAGGGGAGGGGAGAGGGGAAGTTCAACCAGCAACGGCACCTAGGAGGGAGGGCACAGATGAGAGGGAGACCCCCAGGGGGAAGAGGAGGGAGCAAGAAGGGACGCGGGAAGAGGGTCCTCGAGGAGGAAGGCAGGGTAGCTGGCGAGCAGAGTTAAAAGTGGTGAAGACAGGAGGAGAGAAAGCCCTGCTCAAAGGAGCGTACAATCTAAGGGGAGGGGTGGACTGACAGAGAACACAGGGGAGAGAGGGAGAGACGGAGGAACGGAGGATAGGGATAGGGGAAGGGGAATGGAGGGGAAGAGTCAGAAGAAAAGGTAGGAAGTTAAGTGGGAGACTGGAAGGCTTTAAGAAAAAGGTGAGTTTTTAAACACCGTTTGAAACTGGACATATTTGGGGAAGTTCTGATGGAGGGAGGGAGTTTGTTCCAGTGGAGGGGGGCAGCGCGGGCGAAGTCTTGGATACGCGCGTGGGAGGAGGTGATCAGGGGGGAAGAGAGGTGATGGTCATTGGCCGATCAAAGAGGGTGGGATGGAGCATGAATAGAG
Organism: Mixophyes fleayi; assembly: GCF_038048845.1. Classification (NCBI taxonomy): domain Eukaryota; kingdom Metazoa; phylum Chordata; class Amphibia; order Anura; family Limnodynastidae; genus Mixophyes; species Mixophyes fleayi. Next base: position 330,054,966 of record NC_134404.1, read on the forward strand.
AGGAGGGAGGAGATGTAGGGTGCAGTGGAGTTGGCGAGGGCCTTGTATGTGAGAGTGAGGAGCTTGAACAGGATTCTGTAGGGTAGGGGGAGCCAGTGAAGGGATTGGTAGAGTGGGGAGACAGAAGAGGAGCGGCGAGAGAGGAAGATAAGCCTAGCGGCAGCGTTAAGTACAGATCGAAGGGGAGCGAGGTGAGAGTGGGGGAGACCAGTAAGGAGGAGATTGCAGTAGTCCAAGCGGGAGATGATCAGAGAGTGAATAAGACATTTAGTGGCATCTTGGGAGAGGAAGGGCCGGATGCGTGCGATGTTATGCAGCTGGAAGCGGCAGGATTTAGCAAGAGTCTCTCTCTTGCATTCTCACATTCTCTATGTGGGGGCCAAAGGAGAGAGAGGAGTCGAGGATGACCCCGAGGCAGCGAAGTTGGGGGACAGGGGAGATAGAGGTGTTGTCGACAGTGATGGAGAGGTCAGAAGGGGGCGGGGAGCGAGGGGGAGGGAAGGCTATGAGTTCAGTTTTGGCGAGGTTAAGCTTAAGGAATCGAGAGGACATCCAGGAGGAGATGGCAGAGAGGCAAGGCGGACACCCTAGAGAGGAGGGAGGGAGAGAGATCAGGAGAGGAGAGGCAAAGTTGGGTGTCGTCAGCGTAGAGATGATAGTTGAGGCCGTAGGAGCTGATGAGTTCACCTGGGGAAGAGGTGTATAGAGAGAAGAGTAAGGGTCCCAAAACAGAGCCCTGAGGGACCCCAACTGGAAGGGTGGACGGGGTGGACGGCATACTAATAATAAAAAACCCAATACAGAAATGATAATGTGTAGACAATAATAAGCAGATGAAAACTGCTAGAGACTAGGTAATAGTTTTGGAAGATGTGCATACTCTTATTGACATGAATAGTGGGTGTGCCAAACTCTAGCGCATCTTGGGCATCTCTATGGTACTTGTTTTTAAGTCATATCACTTGCACCGGCTACAGGTCGGGTGTAAGTGCTGAGTGATAATGATGACGGCTGTGTATGCCGCTAGAACATGTGTTTGCAATCAGGAGCAACTGTAAAAATGCATTTTATGTACAGTAGACGTTCATGACATCCTAATAAATTTATTGGCTTGAAAATAAATGGACAAAAAAACATTTTATCTTTATTTTTTTCTTCTAATTAATGACTATATTATTAATAAGTGACAATTATTGAATAGGGACACGCGCATGACCGTTTTACGTGCCTTTTAAAACAAGCCTGCAATTTATGTTTGCTTTGTGTGTCTTAATGAATCAGGCCCACTGTGAACAGCAGGTTTTTTAGCAGGTTTGCTTATGAACACTTTCCTGCATTTTATACTACCTAACTCTGTACCGGGGTTCTTTTCTGTAAAAGCAGTACTACACTTTCGCAGATAAAATAGATGAATTGGGAATGCACACAATAAAGCACATTTGTGAACCACAGCAATTTCGGAAGCTCCGCCCATATTACAGTTTTTGGAACAGGTCATGTGACTGACCGAAAATGTAAAGAGTAATATGCTCACTTCAAAGTCCATCCATCTACCGGTACTTATTTTTTTAGGAGCATCCCTTTCTACTTTTCTGTTTTTCTCCTAAAACACTTCTCAATTTATCCTCACTTATGTTTAAGTTCATTATAAGAGAGAGGGGACACTGACATTGTATTTATTCCATGTGTTCCTAAAATGTTAGTAGTCTGGACGTTAAAGTGATGTATATACTATTTCCATTGTTCAGATTCCAAACTCACAAACAGTATTGCAGAACATTTTTTACGGGGATGGTTCAAAAAAACTAAATGTGAACATGGGTTAGTTGTATACAAGATATATTTAAAGGTTTGTAAATGATCTTTACTGTAGTGTCAATTGTCTTCAAAACTAATTTTAATGTGCCATATATCTGTATAACTTCCCTTGCCATAAGCTTTATATAAAGTATACAATGCAGAAGTTTAAATCAAGATGATCTTATATAGCAGACTCTTATCATACGAAAATGGGGTTGGGTATGTAATTCAGACATTGGAAATATCGACCGTCACAATAATGACATTAAAAGAATGCTCTTATAATGTCGACATTGTGACTGTTGACATTGTGACTGTCAACATTGTGAATGTCGACATTGTGACTGTCGACATTTGACTGTTGATAATCACACTGTGGACATTTTGAACCTGTCAGCAGAATGGAAGTGTCTATACTTAGCCTGCCGACATTTTCAAGTCGACAGGATAACTGCCGACATTTCTGGTGTCTGAAATACGACCACATCCCCGAAAATGAAACATGTTTGTACTTACTGATTATATGGTTTCAGCTCCTTTATTACAAATGAATGACCATTCTGGGAAATGAAGGAATTGTTAAAATAATACTGTCTCTCTTTCATTTCAGCCGGGTGATGAACGTAGAGCGTATAATTGAGTATGATTCCATTGGTCCTCAGAGGACCTTTCCATGTCACTAGTATCTCGTTGGCACTTTTCGATTGCAGTTGAGGTGGCTCCATCCCGGAGGGCGAGGAAGGGTGAGTCTTCATCTTCGCAGGAATGCTTAAGCAACTCCCTTGACTATTGCTGGCTTCTACGGTGTAAGTGTATTCTGTGCCGGGTTCCAACCCTAAGTCATGATAGTACGTATCTAAGCCAACGTAAATCAGTAGACCATCTCTACGAAGCTCATAGTTTCTAATTTCCCCATTGGGTTTGTCCGGACTTTGCCATGATATTTTAATGGAATGTGCACTTGTAACTGTTACGCTTGGGGCCTTTATGTGGGAAGGACGATATTCCATCGTTCTGACCAAAGTAGGTGAGCTCTTCGTACAGCCGCCATTGGTGCAGGCAACAAGGCTGATATTATACACCGTGAAAGGCTGGAGGTTGGATATAACACTTGATAATCTTTTTCCGGCAAAATAGGTCTCATTATCTAATTGAACTATGTATTTGGTGATCTCCCCATTTTTTATGGATGAAGGAGACCAGGTGACATTGACTTCCATGGCACTGAGGGGCTGAACACTGGGTGGATTTACGAAACCAGGTGGCCCTTCTAATGTTTTTATGCGTGTAGGGTCACTGACGGCACAGCCTGCTAATGTACAGGCTACTATGGAAAAGGTGTACTCAGAATTAGGAAGTAGATCTTCATCCGTATAATTAAATGTTGCAGAATCAAAACTAAAGGCAGAGGTAATGTTATTTTTTTGCAACTTGTAATACAATATATTTCCATTCTCCTCTTCTGGTTTGGTCCACCGGATAATAACTTGATAGGGACCTTTATCCCCGTGGAGTAACTTAGGGGGAGAAATATAACTGGGCGCTGCCTGATTGGTCCGACCTACGGTCCATGTGCTATCTGTGAATCCGACGGAGTTCCATCCTCGAACTCTATACTCATAATGTGTCCAAGGTTGCAGTCCTTCGTCCGTATACGTAAACACATTTTGTTCTGTGTTAATTTCTCTAAAAACAACGTCTTCAACCGAGCTTTTCTGGTTCCCTACAGAGGTTTCTTGGGTACAACGTTTAATAATATCGTATCGTATAATTTTTCCATTTGGATGAACTGGAGGTACCCAAGTCAGGTGAATGTGGCTGGAATTGAGTGATGTAATTTGAGGTGGAAACTGAGAGGATGGAGAAGCTTCTTCTGTTCGGACAACTTGAGGGAAAGTCCTGGTACATCCACCTGCAGTACAAGCTTCGAGAACCAACGTGTAAACTGTATACGGATCAAGACGTCGGAGTAGAAACCGCCGGGACAGTCCGCTGTATTCAAGGTTACCGTCACTGTATACATTATACATCTGAGGGAAAGAAAGAAGATACAAAATATGATAAAAAGGGGGATAAAGGGATTATGGAGAAGAGAAAGCAAGTAATGGAACTGTACTGAAAGGCTAACTCTGCAGATTTACCAGCTTGGTCATAGGAATTAGATAAAGTACTGTAACAAGAATATTTCTTAGACATTCACCACTTATTATTAGATAAATATAAAGGTAATACAACTATAAGGCCCCTTATAAAGTATACCTACATTTCCAAAACATTTAAAACAGAGAAAAGTAAAGGAGCCCTAAACCTATTTTATTTATGTATCTACTGTATATTTACGGTGTACATCTGTTCTCATACACAAAAAGCGCATTTGTACATCCAAGTAGATGAGGCCCAACATGTGTAATACAGTCAGCATCCAGTAGGTGTCTCCCTGCTCATTTTTTTTTTATTGATTATTTCTATATATTGGGCCTGATTCATTAAGGCACGCAAAAAGAATGCAAATTGCGTTTTTTTTTTTAAAACGCACATAAATCGGGCATTACACGTCTGTATTCAACAAGGAGCAGATCCGAAGAAATGTCTAGGTTCGCTCTGCTCCGACAGACAATACACTGCAGGATATGTCCAATACATATTTGGAATATAAAGACCCATCAGAACACACAGAAAAAAAAGAAATAATAAGAAAAAAATTTAATTTGTGTCACCTGCTATTAATATAGTCATTAATGACAAAGCATTTTAAAAAATATCCAGTTTTAGTCCTCCAGAAAAGACATTTATTAGGATGTTATTAATATCTACTGTACATAAAATATTTTTTTGCAGTTGCTTCTGATTGCAAACACATGTTCTAGCGGCATACACAGCCGTCATCACTAGTAATCGGCACGTACACCTGACCTGTAGATGGTGCAAGTGATACGATAGAAGAACATGTATCTTAGAGATGTCTAAAGCTTGAATCGGACGCCGCTGTGTGCACGCCCTTACTGTACATCAACTACTCTCATACGCTCAGTCATACGCTCAGTCTCCTCCCCGTTCCACCGCTGAAATCCTAGGCTGCTGTAAGTGTCCTTTGCGCTTGGAGTTGAATTGGCCATTGCTGCGTTCACTGGCATATGGTTTAGTTTTGGGCATACGCAGAGCAATTTTATGCTAAATATGGCACGTATCAGCATTTACGTTCCTTAATGAATCAGGTCCATTGTGTCTGCTATCAAAGTACATTACAAATTGTATTTTCTTTTAGGTCTAAATTGTCAGGTTTATTGTATTATAAAATGTTATGTAAACTGATGCCTAAACATTAACAATGCACCGGTGATGTCATCCCTATTGTATGCGATATCATACCAGCAGTATTCCGTTCATTCTGATTGGCTGTGACCACGTAAGTAGCAACACTTTTCCGCTCTCCTTCTTGTCCACTGTGAGGTTACTCAGCCCGCTTGGTGCGGCCTCCCAGGTCTTTATAGAAATCCATGCGCTGACCACGCCCCCAGCGCTATTGGAGGCCTCAATACAAATGTGATATGTTGAAGAAGGAAGTAACCCGAATACTTTAGCTTCGTATGTAGCTCCCTAAAACAAAAACAAAAACACATGCATCACACATATATACAGAGGCAACGCACTAGGTAGGATATTTGAAAGTTGTTCCCAAAATAAATGTTTTATGCTACTTGTACTAGTCTAACGCATCTACATGTGAGTTGGAGATTTTAGCTGACATGTATCAAGTGAATTTGAAAAGACAATAGTCCGAGTTTTCACATTCCTTCTCTTCCTTATGCACTACAACAGATGGGCAAATCGGTTTGTCCCGATTCTGAAGTTTGGACGAATTTCAGCGATTTGTGAATTAATTTGATGAATGATTAATACCACTGGAGAATCAGACCAATCACAGTGCACGGAATGTAAATAAGCCAATCAGCAAGGACCAAGAAATGTCACATGTCTACACAGAAGGAGCTGGCACTCACTCTTCCTGGATTGATGTCTGGGAATTATACTATTTGTGATAGTGACTTACCAGTGATCTCTTATTCTTACGTCTGTTCTTTGCACAAGTCCAGATCTGGGTCTGAGGTGCCCATGTTTTATTGTACACCCTACTCAGCTACCCTATAATGATTTATAATTTATTGGAGCCTAATAGATGTGTAGGTTTTATTTAACATTGTACAAATCGCCCACATCATCATATCTCTCCCCATTTTACTTTATTCGTTACTGTAATAAATCCAAAACCAATTCTGTTCTTTTTCATTTGTCACTACTCTTGTAGACTGTCTGGAACAAAATATCATATTTTTTTCTGCACTCGATTCGCCTTAAACATTAAGGGGTCACCACCGGCAAAGCTAGACTATTTAATAAAGATCACAGAGGTAGAAATACCACCGCAGTTCTCCTTTTGCTATCGCCATCTCAGGATGTGCAGATGATAATCAATGAAAAAATGCTTTATTTTTTTTAATTATTTTTAAATATGTTTTTATTTTTTAACTATTTGTATCTATAGTCAACTAATTTATTTTTTTTTGTTCACAAAATGGAACTGACATCCCAAGTTGTGTCAATCCTGCACATATCCCTTAAGAATGTCCTGACGAAACTAAAGAATAACTCTTATCAGTCTGGGACCGTACACATTTTAATAACAAATGATGGCGCTATGACCAGGTCTTAAAAAATAAGCCCCATAAACAAAGAACAGTATACCCAACAAGAGAAGCAGTATTGTGCCGTTGGCTGAAAATACAGAATAGGAACAGATACCAAGAGCAGCAGCCAGAAGACAGAACAAGAGAAGTAGTATTGTGCCGTTGTCTGAAAATACAGAATAGGAACAGATACCAGGAGCAGCAGCCAGAACACAGAACAAGAGAAGTAGTAGTGGGCCGTTGTCTGAAAATACAGAATAGGAACAGATACCAAGAGCAGCAGCCAGAAGACAGAACAAGAGAAGTAGTATTGTGCCGTTGTCTGAAAATACAGAATAGGAACAGATACCAAGAGCAGCAGCCAGAAGACAGAACAAGAGAAGTAGTATTGTGCCGTTGTCTGAAAATACAGAATAGGAACAGATACCAGGAGCAGCAGCCAGAACACAGAACAAGAGAAGTAGTAGTGGGTCGTTGTCTGAAAATACAGAATAGGAACAGATACCAAGAGCAGCAGCCAGAACACAGAACAAGAGAAGTAGTATTGTGCCATTGTCTGGAAATACAGAATAGGAACAGATACCAGTAGTAGCAGCCAGATCACAGAACAAGAGACATGTTACTCCTTAGTGAACGCAGCAATAACTCCAACCAGCCTACAGAACCAGAGAAATAATTCTGATTCAAACACAAGGACATTGCTGAGGATGATAAGGACACTCCTGTTTCCACGGAAATCTACAATTTAAAACCTCGCACCTCCTGCGGTTCCTTACTGAACAGCGCAGCACAAATCACAGACGCTTTTTCAGACGTCTTCATCTTTTTTATGATATGAAATGTAGCTTCATGAAAAATTAAAAATGTGTTTGTCTCAAATGGAGGGGTATAACTCTGTATGATAAACGGTTTGTTTACATGGGAAACTGGACAAACACATGGAGGATGAATAATGCAGAAAATATATAGAAGGGTATTTGCTGGGGCTACGGAGGCAATGTAGCAGCTTAAGGGAGGGCTTCTGGAATGCAAATAGTAATCACCTCTAACAGATTATATATAAAACTGCTGCTTGCCTGGGGACGTTTCAGGAGTATCTTTAACCAGACGAAACATGGATAGCATGTGGGCAATAAAGCAAAAAACATATGCATATTGTCAATAGCAGCACCTGTTCAATTACGTTTTATTTCCGTGTGGAGAGTTCCTTGTAACCCCTAGGTGGCAATACTATCAAGTACTTTTTGCAACCCGAGTACTTAATGATTAACAACTTTCGCTCACTTATCTAACACACTCAAGGCAGCTATTAAAACACAACAAAACTGATTTCATTATAGAATCTTTTAATAAACATTTATGGCTGCAATTCTTAAAATCTAAGCTTTTTTAAGGAGACACACACACACACACACACACACACACACACACACACACACACACACACACACACACACACACACACACACACACACACACACACACACACACACACACACACACACACACACACACACACACACACACACACACACACACACCACACACACACACACTAACTCCTCATTACTCAGTGTACAAAGTACAGGGTAAACTTTAATGCTGGAATTAAAATTCATACCGGGTATAACATTTTGGTTTATAAAATTAAGCTGGCTATCAATATGATTAAAACAAGCTTCTTAATTAGACTTGGACTATATTGATAGATTTATTGCGATAGTTATCTAAGAAGCCTTACAGCAGAGTTTATTAAAAACTGACATGAAAGAGAATATTGGTACAGGAAAAAGGTACTGTAACCCTTAGCAACCAATCAGGCATTTACATTTCATTTTCTAAACCTGTGATAGGCAATCTGATACAGTTTGGGTGGCCTTGTAACCTTCAAAAGGCCCGTAAATTAATTACCCTTATTCTCAGTAATACATTAAAATAATACGTTTAATCAAATAAAGAGACACCTACCTGTAATAACATAGCAGCCGGCATTTAAACAACTGCTACAAACTAGGGGTGTGCACCGGCCACTCTTAGTGTTTTGTGTTTTGAGTTCTGATTAGCTTGAGGTTTTGGGTTCTGATTTGTTTTGCCAAAACACCCGACGAAAGGTTTTGGTTCTGATTTAGGATTTTGGGTTCTGATTTATTTTTTTAAAAAGCATAAAAAGTGCTAAAATCCAGTTTTTGGTTTTTTTTTTTCACTCCTACGCTATTATTAGCCTCAATAACATTCAATAACATTCATTTCCACTAATTTCCAGTCTATTCTGAACACCTCACAATATTGTTTTTAGTCCAAAACGTTGCACCAAGGTAGCTGGATGTCTAAGCTAAGCGACACAAGTGGGCGGCACAAACACGTGGCCCATCGTAGGTGGCTGTGTAGGCTTGAATGGCCTTTTTCTGCTCCTCCATCCTCTGCAGCATATAGAGGGCGGAGTTCAATTGCGTCAATACCTCTTGTTTTCGTTGATGAGAGGGCATATACATAAATTTTTTATTTGGCAGCAACAGTCAACGTATTTTAATATCTGATACGCAGCTATCTGGACTGCGTAGTGGAGTGGCCCCGGTACCCAATTTCCGCTCCAAGGTAAGGATAAACCTCAAATTAGTATGGTTTATAATTAACATACAATATGAGGGGGTGCTCTCATAACTAGACGAATCTAGAGTTTAAAGGGAATACAGTTGATATTAGATATCAACTTAACAAAGTAGTGTACGAGGCACTCCTATCCATAGGATTTGTAAACATAAAATCAACTTTATAAGTTATTTGTTAAAAAGATTTAGACAATAGTCAATATTCATTGCAGATAAGTGTTTAAAATGTAAACATTTATAATCGAGTTCCTCAAACATGACATGCTGGCTCTTGTAGTTCTCCAAGGTCCGCCCAGACAGTGTAATGTCATTAGGTGCATCAACTAGGCAACAATGTGCAAAATTAAATAATTGTAAAATGTTGACAGCGATTCTATAAAAATTCTACACATCAAATTTACTTGTTTATTCAATTTTTGAATAAGTGATGAATATTGTAACTTGGTGTCCACGTTGACTATTTCCCCTGCTAGTCACAGAGACAAGAACAGAATGACAGTGGAGAAAGTGCATTAATGGTAAAATGAACATGCTAAATGGAAAATGGCTTTGAAATGTATATTTTTCCATATCACTGGTCATGTGTTAATCCATTGTAGTTTTTGTTCTACTTTATTTTTATTAAAATGATTGCTCTGATACCCCTCCAGATTACTCTTTCAGCAGGAGTTGTGGGGTTATGGTTTTAAGAGCTAGGACAAGCTACTGGAACTGATCACAATGTGAAGTAGAGCCAAGCCATTAACTCGCACCAGTCTTAATTCATGATGAAATACAAAGTGCCATCAAGGACTCTAAGTTTGGAAGATCATTTAACGTCTTCTGTACGAAAAATACAAATGCAATGTGTGTGGCCATAGACTACTAGAACCACATAGAAATATAAGTGCTAAGTAATGTAACACTAACATATAAGCAAGAACAGAACTAATATGCATCCATCTGAGCTTTTAATATGGATCCATTGGGATACATTTTTCACACCTTCTAGAAAGGAAAAGTGGAAGTGTTATCCATAGCAACCAATCAGATTCTAGCTATCATGTTCTAGAATGTACTAGATAAATGGGACCTAGAATCTGATTGGTTGCTGTGGGCAACACTTCCACTTTTCTTTTTAAGAAGGTTTGCTAAGTCTTCCCCATTGGCTACACACGAGTGCCGATTTGCTCTCTGAACCAGTATAAGAGGATTGAAAAATCTTTCAACTCGTTAGGGCAGAAATCAAGCCTATACATCTGGACTTTTTAATTATCTTATATTACAGTAGTAAATATTGTACTATATCCATAGGCTGGACAATTTTTTAAATAATCTGTCTAAATAATATATATACATAGCAGTTATGCAACTGAAAGTTAAAATTCAAGAGAATGGAAACAGGAAGTGTTTAGGAGCATCTTACGACAATAGAACTGACAAAATAGAGTTTATGAACAGACAGGTTATGAAAGAGACCTGGCTATATATCCAAAGGGGCTCAAACACCTACAAAAAGCATCAATGCTCAGTGAAGACCGAAGACCCACGTGCACACAGACACACATAGTTAATTCATTCAGTTTCTCCTCTGTTCTGTTTTTGACAGCTGAAGGAAGGAGAGATAGGATCTCACCTAGAGATCATTGATCAATGAAGAGACGCCGATGCAGTGAACATTCTCTACTCTTCCCCTCTTCTCTGCGTAGACGGTTGCGTGCGATGCTCCGGTGTCTCTCCATAGATCAATGATCTATAAGTCAGATTTCATCTCTCCTTCGTTCAGTTGTCAAAAAAAAACGTAATGAAGGAGAAAGAGGATTAATTAACGCCTGTGTGGACGTCACTCATAATAATATTAAAAACTATAGTACCCTCAACAAATAAAAGTATGTCACAGAATGTTATCTATGTTATGTTTGTTTCCGGCAGACTGTACTGCCCTAGAGCCAGACCGGCTTTAGTGTAGACTACAGACGTTCGGCAGTATTTAGCATGAATCGAGTCACGCCGCAGAACCATTTCCTCAAGGTGCAAAGATCCCACAATACGATCCACAAGTTCTGCTTTTGCGTCATTGTTCCGTGGTATGGCATTCCACACTGTATTTGTAAATTCCACATTCCACAGAACGTATGGCCTACAAATAGTCACACCGACGGAGTGAATGTGTACTGATCTGTGGCATGGTTGGGGGGATACTGCGTGTTACACTTAAGCCCAAGTTCCGCTTGAAAAACAACCCAAATTCTGCACCTAAGGTACATATATTCTTCTAAAGAGGCTTGACGTTTTCAGTCATCTCTAGAGAAGGCCGTGCCACTATATCAAGGTAAATGAACCACTGCACTGTAAAGTCCCTTTTCCCAGGGATCGGCAATTTAGAAACAGGCAAAATGAGCTAAGTAGCCTTCTTGGCCTTATACGATGAGCTTAATTCAAGGCTTTCTACATAAGTCCCCACACTAATAATTCTGCCTCCTCTTTCTCTGTCAGGTAATGAGCTAATACATACAATTAGAGGAAAACTTAAATTGAACCTATTACCCACACACTGCTGATGCAGCTATTTTGTGGATAGAGCCAAGTCTACCCATCATAGCCAGTGCATGCACTAGGGAACTGAGGCTTCCACCTAGGACCCAGTGAGCACTGAGGGGTCCAGACTACCCTAACCGGTTTTCATGCTTTATTTTGTTTTTTTATTTTGACAAAGGGAGGGCTTAAAGGGGTCCCAATCCAATATATTGTGAAGGGTCCTATGGGGTCTAGTGATATCACTTTGTAACCTATGCCCTTGTGATGTCACTAGTTTCTGATGAATAGATTGGCTGCATTCTATTGAATGGAAGCCACCCACAGAACGGCCGCCTACGCTGTGAAACAAATTCTCTTATTGTAATACAATTATTTTTACACATAGAATCATGGCTGAATTTTGCAAAAGAAAAACAAATAGTTGACAGAAATTAAATGTAAAATAAATAGAATTTGATTTTGTGGAGAACGAAAACGTTTGTTTGCAATAGCAAAACCATGAATTAACCTTTTCTAAGAATATAATTTTTGCAGAATGCCCACTGGGCTGTGTACTGTACAACTGACCCGACAGTGTTACAAGAGATAAATAGACTGATTCAATGTCTCTGGCTTCTTAAAGTGGACAAGAGTGGCACTGGATCAAAAGGGTTTTGTTAGCTGGATGCAATCAAAATGAGAATTGATCTGAGGATGTCAATAGACCTCAGTTTGGAGACTGGCTGCACAAATTGGGCGCAGGAATAGGTCTGCCGAATGTATTCTGGTCACTTTTAATTAATTCATCTGCTGGCACAGCATTCCTTTTCAGCCTTATCAATTGCTTTCCTTTCAATAACATGGCACAGAATCTTTACTGGGGTTTTTTTTTAATTTGTAGCAAGAATAGTTCTTGAAAGGGTATAAAATACAAAAACAGTAATAAAAAGCTAATAATAATAATATAAAACTATTGTATAAAAAGCTAATGTCTGTCCAAGTAATGTGTCTGAATTTTTTTTGTTATTAAATTTTTCCAAAATACACAATTAGCAGGGAACGCCTTGCAATGGCATCATGAATCTGAGTACTGTAGTTATTGCAGAAAACTATATCTGTGCCTGCTCTTACCATGTGCCTGGAGCCCGGAGCTAGAGCTTTACCGGCAATTACCAACTGCCTGGAGCCAGAATATAATGATTTTAATAGAGCTGCACCTGTGATCATCAAATGCCATGAGCCAGGAGCTAGCACAGATCCTGTAGTCACCAACTGCCCAGAGCCAGGAGCTACCACTGTACCTGCAGTTACCAACTGCCTGGAGTCATGAACTAAACTGTGCTTGCAATTACCAACTGGTTGGAGCCAAAAAGTAGCACAGTGCCTGTAATCATCAACTGCCTGGATACATGATCTAAACTGTGCTTGCAATTACCAAGTGCCCAGAACCAGGAACTAGCACTGTGCTACAGTTAGCATCTGCCTGGAGCCAGGACTAGAACTGTACCTGTAGTTACCAACTGCCTGGAACTGGCGCTCTGTCTGTGGTATCACCTGCTTAGAGGAAGGAACTAGCACAGGTTCTGTATCCACCAGCCTCCTGGAGCCAATAATTATCACAGTGGCTGCGTCTATGAACATGTTTCCTCACCTATAGCTACAACGGCTATGTCACTACCTTACCTATCATTTAACCCACCTCTTAGAAGGTAAAGATGAACCTGCCCAATAAAAGCATTCAATCTATATAATTGTATGTCATTGGTGTGTGTAATGATCCCCTCACTGAGTATTATGCTGACACTTCATAAATAAAATAACAGCAATGCACTACCTGCATTACGACTATCTCTTACCTAACACATTATAAGTAAGGTTGAGCCAACAGGAATTAATGAATTTTGAAATGATAGTGGGTGGGCCTGACGGCCTTGCGTTATAATACTGTTACTGAATCTTCTAAAGCTCACGGGTACCATGTTGTATTGTCAAATATGTATGTTTGTGCCCTTTGCTTGAAAATTGCCATGTCCTTTAAAGTAAATAAAAATTTGGTGTATGCATTATGGTAAAAGACAAGACACAGAGAAAATTCTGACTGAATCGTTTAGATCAAAGAAAAGAGCAACCAATAGGATATTTGAATATAATAATTTAATATGTATATATAATATAAATAAGCACCTGATTGGTCAATGGATTCCTAGCAAGGAAATATGTATATTTAGCCAAGCAGTTCACTAGAAAACAGTGACATCATGACTTAAGTAATGTCACAACTTCCTAGTCACTTGTTCCTTGTGAAGTGATCGGCTGGATATTGCTGTTGGGTCTCATGTCTCAGTGACGTCACACATTTGTGGTAAATTTATAAGCTTAATATTTGGCAAGCCACCCAAATGTCTGCTTCCATTCTGTGCGGTGACAAGGCCACTTTAAAGAGCCTTTTTGCCCTACGGGGATAAATATTGTCTGCTGTATTTTTCATCTCTGGCAAAGGTAGAATATGACTGAACTGATGGTACGGCTGGGCTGACCACCTATCATCTTCCCCGGATGATAGCACATTACACTTTCATATCTTCTGCAGCCCAATCACTATTAAATTATAATTATCATCATCAGCTATTTATATAGCGCCACTACTTCTGCAGCGTTGTACAGAGAACTCATTCACATCAGTCCCTGCCCCATTGGAGCTTACAGTCTAAATTCCCTAACATACACACACAGACACACACAGACAGACTAGGGTCAATTTGTTAGCAGCCAATTAACCTACCAGTATGTTTTTTGGAGTGTGGGAGGAAACCCACGCAAACACGGAGAGAACATACAAACTCCACACAGACCAAGAGAGACTAAGGTCAATTTAATAGCAGCCAATTAAACTACTAGTATGTTTTTGGAGTGTGGGAGGAAACCAAAGCACCCGGAGGAGACCCACGCAAACACAGGGAGAACATACAAACTCCACACAGATAAGGCCATGGTCGGGAATCGAACTCATGACTCTACTACAACAATTAGCCGCCGTACCAGAATAGTAAATAAATCCATTTGACTAATGTCTACATGGACCTGAACTGGGATAACTGTGGGTGTTTTGGGATGACTTTGCCAAGACACAGCCACTTTGTAAATCAAAAGTTTTCTTGTGCTTATGACCTTGTTGTGTGGCTGGCTGTGCACCTGATGTAACTCTGGAGCATATACTATAGGCTTTTTTGAGTGTAAATTATGCCCAATATGCCTCTAAAAATATATATATATATATATATATATATATATATATATATATATACCGTATATACTCGAGTATAAGTCGACCCGAATATAAGCCGAGGCACCTAATTTTACTACATAAAACTGGGAAAACTTATTGACTCGAGTATAAGCCTAGGGTGGAAAAGAGCACTAATTTAAAAACCTAAATAAAAATGATAGGTTCGATCTATGAAATCATTTTTAGCTAAACCATAAATAACAGTAGATGACAAGGAACATTCATAAATGATTATAAAATCATTGGCATTGGGTACAACCTAACCTAAATAAAGGGGTATATAAGGGGTAGGGATATAAATGTATGAACATGGTGGCTGTATTGTTTGTTCATTATGTAATTGCACTGTAAATTAAAAAAAAAGGAGAGAGAGAGAGAGAGAGAGAGAGAGAGAGAGAGAGAGAGAGAGAGAGAGAGAGAGAGAGAGAGAGAGAGAGAGAGAGAGAGAGAGAGAGAGAGAGATTTTTTTTCACTTACCCGGCAGTGGAACGCATATGCGTTCCAACAACAGGAAGTTCGGCATTTGGAACGCAAGTTTGCGTTCCAAATGCCGAACTTCCTGTGTTGGAACACATATGCAGAAGTTGAAGCCGAGGGACCGGACAACAGGTAAGTTCACCCGTGTATAAGCCGAGTGCCCTTTTTCAGCATACAAAAGTATGCTGAAAAACTCGGCTTATACACGAGTATATACGGTATATATATATATATATATATATATATATATATGTGTGTGCGTGCGTGTGTATATGTATGTATGTATATAAATATATATATGTGAACTATATAAATATATATGTATATACATATATATATATATATATACATATACACACACACGTATATAAATATATATATATATGATTCATATATATTAATAATAATATATAATAATATTAAAGTTGCACCTAATATCTTTATATATAACGTATGAGTATTGCAGTGGAAGTTCAGCTCTAATGTAATTAGGAAAACGTGTTGATAAAGTTAAACAGCATTAAATTCTTTGGCAGTAATAACTTCGGCAAGTGCATGATGTAAAGCTTTTTCTTTAAAAACATCGCCTAATGTCACCAGCATAATGTGATACTTAATTTAGAATATTATGTCGTAATTTTAGACAAAGCCTGCTCTTTTTTTTAAGTAGGTACCAGCTGGAGAAAGTTAAGACAAACCCCTTTTAACTGCCCAGTCAGCAGCTCCCTTGAGGTCAGCGCTGCCTGTTAGACGTCCTGCACATAACAAGTATAAATACATGGAGTCATTCTATTCTCACAACTGCTTAGAGCAGCAAATGTGGAATCTCGAGTCTGGTCTCCGCAAGCAGCTTATGTGGCCCAGGAGGACTCCTGCTAAAGGACGACCACTAGACAATTTAATGGATCCAACTGTTCGTCGTTATCACAATGCTTTATATTGACGTGCTGTCATAATGCAATATACATAAACAGAGCACAATACAACAGCGCAAATTGTTGCAAAAAAAATTGCTGTTGTATCCTCCACCACTTAAAGGGGAACTCTGACTTTATCTTCAATGTCCAAAACCATATGCTATATACGTTGTCCATATATTTTGTGCACTATTCCAAAACTGTTTCATTATAAATAAGCCTACGGCAAGGATTTACAACCCATTTTAATTTTTATATTCAGTCAAATGAGTTTGTCTGACATTACTGAAACAATGTAGAATCAAGTGCTACAATGGGCTCTTTTTTGAGCATGTGGGGGGTTCTCTGTACACTCAGATTCTAAAAACCTTAAGCAAAAATTGAGAGTCTTTAAAAGCCATTTATGTGGTGTTTTGGCAGATAGCAGGTTGCATTTAAGGTGGAGCGTGACTTTCATATATAGCACCTAGAGATGCTCAAAAATGTCAAATCAGTTTGAATTAGAAATGCTCAGGCTCGGTTCCTTGGAAACCGAACACACCCGAACTTAGTGGATCCGAGTACCGAGCCGAGTCGGCTTGGTACTTTCCCGCTTTTTTCGGAATCGAAAACAAGGCAAAATGTTGTTGTGACGTCGTCGGATCTCGCAAGTTTTGGAATCTATAAATACCGCCCTCCATGGCGATCTAGCGCCATTTGAGAGAGGGACACAGAAGGGGTAGCATAGAGTGTAGAGGAGTTGAGCAGGCGAATAGACCTCCATAGCTCCAGTGTTAAATCTCATTTCAGAAAAATACAAATAATAGTGCTTACAGGGTTGATTTAATCCTGCAGTCCAGTTCTACTGTGTTATATAGGTAACACACAGAAAGGAGAGCTCCATTGGTAATTCTCATTGCAGAAATACAACTACTAGTCCTTGCAGGCTTTTCTTCTAAAATTGCACAAAAAAGTGTATGGTGTTATATACACCTAAAGAGAAGAGCTCCATTGCTCCATTGCTAATTGTCATTGCTGAAATACAAATACTAGGCCTTGCAGGCTTTTTTTCTGACTTTTCTTTTCTGCCACTGCTGTGTGCCAATGTGTCCTAGATGTGCTAGGAACTGCTGTGTGTTTGTGTCATTGCTCTGTCGCTTACGATCCAGCCAGGTCGCTGCAGTATTTGTCCGAAAGTGTATGAAAATAATAATGTGACCTGTGAGGTGGTCAAAATTGACTGCAAATGACTTGAACTTGGTGTTATTGAGATTAATATTAATGTAGGATCAAAAAAAGAGCAAAATTATGTGATTTTAGCATATTTTAGTAATTTTTCTTTTAAAAAAATACAAAACCAAAACCAAAACACAAAGCTATTCCAGATCCAAAACCAAAACCACTTCACAGGGGTCAGTGAGCATCTCTAGTTTGAAGTCCTGGTTTGATCACCACAACAAGTTCATAGCACAATTGTCATTAGAATCCAAACTGAATTTGCGTCTCGAAATTTGCAACTTGTGTTCGCCTTTCGAGTTTGACATTTGCCAATCGCATTCAAAGTTTTCTATTCACATTTTGCAATAAAAAACCTTTAAAAGGTATCGCTATATGGTTGAATATGTACAAACCAGCTCGACCATGTGCGAACCTGTTTGAACTTTTAAATGAAGTGCCTCTTATGACATAAAAGACTAGTCTACAGCAATATCTACAGTGTTCTCCCCAGAAAATGTATTATAATAGGACTGTTTTACTCAATCACTGCATTAATACATCATACATGAGACAGGGGTCCTTTATGTCTTCTCATTATGTGTGAAAACATTTTGTTTCCTGTATCTCACCTAGGTTACCACCTTAGACCTGGCCATATTTGGAAATCTTATTGAATTTCCTCCTATAACACCCGCCATTACATTGCATGCAAGTTTCTTGCCCTTGTTCCTATGCAGTATTAAACGTGCCAGCAAGCCAATTAAAGTGTTAATTCATACTACACGTTTAATGTGATGCTCTTTAATAAGCCGCTTTGTAAATTAAATTCTCGTAAAATGACTTTGGCTATTGCATTAAATTTTAATCCTAATGAGTATTCCGCGTTTCAACACCTTACTCATCAATGATTTTGGTTCAAAAGCTAGACAATGGATTCTGACACTGCTCAGCGAGTTTTCAACTTTATTTAGATCGGTCTCTTGTATGTTGAGCGTAATTATGTTTATGCATTTCTGACTGTTCTTAATGACAGAGTAACAGATTGTAATACATGCAGTTGGCATTGACTTTTTTTTAAAATATTTTTAAAACTATGTCCTTCATGTAGCAGTAGTTAAGCGTGGCAGAAGGACATCGTTAGCGCTATGGTTAAACTGTAATTTACACCATTAGGAAGGCAGAAGCATTTTTTTATTGTCTGGCAATTTTCTTGTTGAAATATTTGGACCATATGGTTCAATTTGTGTAATAACCTTAATTTCAGCACCCTTCAAATAAGCCTTCGTCTTGTGCAAAATGGCAAAACGTGGTTTAGCAGGAAAGGAGACTTAGAGAGTGGAGATTAATAACGTGTCATGTCCTGTTTTTGGTGAAGGAATTCGAACAGCAGCCAGATGGTATCTCTACAAATAACTGTCAGGGGTCTTGAGCTAATCAATACAATATATTAATATATCTCCCTCTGTTGCTTCTCAAGGGGGACGAGTGCAACATCTGGAAAGATTGGGGGGACCGCCAAGCAGAAAGCTGATACCTTTCTTTCCCTTCCAAAATCAAACAGAGCTCAATTAATTTTTCATGTATACTTGATAAGTGTTTCATAATGAGCTATGAGTCTTGACAGATTTGGACTTGCAAGTTTGTGAAGCCTGGGCATGCTGTCCCCATTCAGTCCACTTATTGAAACCAATCCATTAATCAAGCTTTCTGGCATTAACCTGAGATCTCAACCCAGCGAGAGATCAATAACCATCTGAAAAAAATATTTATATATAAACAGCCGTGACATTAATAATTGTGTAAGAAAAAAAAAAATAATGTTCAAAAATATACAATGTACAATATAGTGTTTGTTTGCCCTCAGCCGAGAATTTATTTTATGTAGTGTCCTAATGGGCAGCTAATTTATAAATATTGTTTACAGTATCTATTTTGTGGGCAGTCACTGTGTAATGCTTTTGTTCTAATTCAAAATTGTTGTTGCAGTTTTAGAACAGTATATAGATGACTAAAAAATTGACAGAATGGAGAGTAATGGAGTTACAATGACTTTCCATAAATATATAGATTGCCTGTCACATAAAAGCCCTGTTTGAAACTACGTCTGCCAGTCACAACTAATGCCATTATTATTGATATCATCATTATAACAACAACTGTAATAGCTGCATATAGAAAAACATGGAGTGGTATTATCATCATCATCATCATCATCAAGACCTATATCAATCATTTACGAGTGTCAGGCGCCGTCCCGCTGTCTCTTCGTGGGCGGTCGTCTGCATATACTCCCTTTGTGTCTGGTTGCCTGGCAAGCTTTCAAGCGTTCTCTGAAAACCCACCTCTTCAGACAACCTTATAATATTCCTCAACCACCCTCTTAACCTCACTACATTACCCTATTACCACAACTACCGCTTGACCAACATTGTTGTGTGACAGGATCATTTAGCTTATGAGTCACTTTTATCTTTGCAGTCTGGCTGGGTCGAAATGCAAAATGTAGACTTAACCTCATGTGTCAAACTCCCATTGTCCCATAGATTGTAAGCTTGCGAGCAGGGCCTTCTCACCTCTTTGTCTGTTTTACCCAGTTTGTTTATTAGTTTACTATGTTTGTCCCCAATTGTAAAGCGCTACGGAATATGTTGGTGCTATATAAATAAATGATGGTGATGATGATGATGGTTATCCAATAGACTGACTAGACAGCAGCCTAGGGCACCAGGCTTTTCAGGGGCGCAACATATTGGTGGGTGCAAAATTGTGACAGGGAGAGAAACAAACTGAAATTCCTTTTAAAATATAAGAGAATAGTTGTTCTCCAAAGTATAATGAAAACATGAAAGCTGAGAAATGTACTAAGGTTTTAATAAGGTTTAGATTTGATGTATTCCCATGATAAAGGCTGTAGACCAGTGGTTCTCAAACTGTTCGCCGTGGCTTCCTGGGGTGCCATGGTCGATCTTACAGGGGTGCCGCGGCCAGGGCTAGTGGTAAGCAAGGAGGGGGCCTACTTGGTAATTATTTTGACTTAGGGGTGCCTTGAAAAAATTATGGAGACCCTAAGGGTGCCTTGAACTAAGAAAGTTTGGGATCTACTGCTGTAGACAATGAGTCACCCAGGGGCGGATGAGGATATGCTAGTAGGAGAGACAAGGATGGTGACAGATGCAGACATGACAGCCCCTTCTCCGTCCACTTTCACATCATCACCCACAGTAGCCTCAGTCACGCTTCCGTTCTACTATACAGTTCTGATTTTAATGAAAACGAAATGAGTGACAAAGATTGCCATGACTATTTAAAAAAAGCCAAATGGAGCTGAGATTCTAAAAAACATAGGAACATAAACATTGGTGGTGATGGTAAAGTAAGTCAGATTAAAGAAGAGTTTGCTTTTACCTACTGCGTATTAGCCAGGCGTGAAAAGCGAAGGGGTGCTAGGAGCGTTATTAGCCTATGGTGGCCTGAGCCCTCAATCAAGCTCTGCCCCACCCAGTGAGTTCTTATAGCCTGAAACAGGCTTCCGCTAACATCCACCCCCACAGGTCTGGTTTGGTCTCATCAGTGCAGGTCAGGTTGTTGTGGTCAGCAGTGTGACAAGCTCTATCTATAAATGGGATGTGGCAAATGTGTTAGACCTATGCAGAATGTTGCTTATACCCTTTCAAGCACAAAACAATATAAATAAGTCTTCTTCTCAGTAGCAGAACATAACACAGCGCATACGCAGGAGACTTTTGAGTTCATTATTTATTGTGGTGACATCTTGCTATAACACTCCTCCTAAGAGTGAGGTCTAAACGATGACATTTGTTGAGAGATTCAATCAGCCCTTAGTACGGTAAAAAAATCTGCTAATTTTTTAGCTCGCAGCTCTATAGGACGCAGGCTAAAATGAGCAGACACTTCACTAAAAAAAATATGCGCGAGGTATCTCCACGGACGTTACGGAGAATCTCTCTCTATTGGATGGAGTGTGTATATTATGTTATAGTATTTTGAAATTATTTTTTTTTTAAATTGTGCACTCTCACTGCCTGTCAATCATTTATCTGGACTTAAATGTTAAAAACCCAAATATAAGGGGCAAATTTAATTCGGAGCGAGGAGACGCAATGTGTTTCCTGAATAGTCCGCAGACACACATCGCACTGGAGGTTTTACAGAAGTCACCCCTCATTTCCCTCGCGTCACATAGAGTTGCACAGAAAAATGGGCAGATTTCTTACCGTAATAGCCTGAAAATCACTTGTTCATTGTGGTTCTGATGTATACAGTGTGCAGTCATGAATCCTACAGGGTCTTAGCACCCAGGGTAATTGCACTGATAGGATGCCGAGCAGAAGACTCATATAGAACAGAGAGGATTATATTACAGGCATAAATTGACATAAAAAATCATAAATGTAATTTCTGATGTTTTTGAAAATTTGTTTATTGGGGTTTTTCATTGCAAGAAGGAGGTGAGGGATACAGAAAGAAAAAAGAGGGGGCTATGGGGTATACAGCTAAGTTGAATCCAATGACAATTTTTCCAAATACAAACTATCATGTTTCAAGTTGCTGATCTTATAGGTATCAATGAGACGCTTGTAGAGGAGTTCAATATGGGGATGTGGGTGAGGAGGAGAGGGATAGAGAACGGGATGGAGAAGGGAGGAAAGGAGAGTACCAGGGGAGTGTTAGTAGTGGAAAGTCAGTAGGGAGGAGGGTTTCAGGGCCAAGTCTGGGTGGGGTGACGTTGCATGTTGTTCAATGATCAGTGGTGTAATGTGATGTCCAGGGTTCCAAGTGTTGGAGAACTGGTGAGGGCGATTGTGGAGAATGCTTGTAATGTGTTCCATTTTGTGTGTTTTGCCATACTTTGGGAATTAACGCTTGAGTAGTGGGTTGGTCTATTTTTTTCCAGTTTAGGGCTCTGAGGCATTGAGCAGCTAGTAAGACGTGTCCATTTTTAGTGTATGTTTTGGGGTGTCAGGGATTGGGTGGGGAGTAGGTGGTAGGAGATTTTGTCTGGCATTGTGATTTGAGTTTAACGTGTGAGTAATTGCTGGACCTCAGTCCAAAAGCAAATTATCTTGTTGCATGACCACCAGATGTCGGACAGAGTGTCTTCCCCTCCACAGCCACGCCAACAGGACATTGAGACATTGGGGTAGATAGTCCTCAGCCTCGTTGGCACAAGGTACCACCAAAACATTAGTTGCTGCGTACAGATGGAGCTTTTGGCCACCGCCTCTCGAATTCTGGGATCAGTACTCCGGACCAAGGACCTCACCCATGTCTCTCTCCCATCTAATCTCATGTCTTTCTTTGAGTAGCTGGTTATGTTTTAGAAATATTGAATAAAACGTTGAGATCAAGCCACTGAAGGTGGGGAGATGAGGGGTTCTACTTTTTTTTTTGTCACAGTAGAAGTGGCGGATCTGTAGGTATTGGTGTAATGTGGTTGACGGTAGCCAAAGTGGTCCCGGAGGTCAGAGAACTTGGAAAAGCTTCCCGAGACAATGTCATGAAAGAATTTAACACAGCAGGGTCTAGGCCGGGGGAGAACTCGGGTTTGTTCCATAGAGGGGCCATGTGGGGAGGATCGGATATCAAGTCAAATGCACGCGTGCAGAAGCTCCAAACTGAGAGTGAGAAGTGCAGGGTTGGAGGGAGTTGGGAGGGCAGGGGTCCATGCTTGGGGTCAATCTAGAAGAGTGAGTAAGGTATATGCATGTGAAGTAATTGGCCCTCAATGTCTACCCATAGTCTAGTTTGTGAGTGCGAGTGTGTAAGCACAGCTTGCATGATGTGAGATGCTAAGTAGTACTTGTGCCAGAGGGAAGTCCAATCTGCCCTCTTTCGAGTGCCTATAGAGGACCTTTAGACGCACTCTAGGTCTTTTAGATGCCCAGACACAGCGTGTGGGGTGAAACAAGGTACTAATATGACCTCAACCAGTCTGCATCTCGTTTCGCACAAACTGTGGAATATAACAACATATGCGTTTTCTAGCCCTCTGGTTCCCCATATTTGTCAGTCTAATTTAAACTTGTATATATTCTATTTGAAAGTAGTTACAATGTCTGCCACCATGTTTTTCTTATCTTGCAGACTAGTCCATTGTTTCAGCCTAGGCAAAAAGGAATATTGTCCACCAGTCCTCTATGAATGTACATCGCACCAGGGGGTCTCATGTATTAAGATGGGTAAAAGGTCCACAGATAGAGCTCTATGTTTAATTACAGAGGACTGTTTTGTGTATTTAAATGTAATGTGTCTGTATTGTGATCTCTCCTGTTTAAACAGAGTTTGCTGTATAGCCACAGAACAATACTTATCTTTAATTATATCATGAGTGGTTCATCTGCTATCCCTTTGTCTGTATGTTTACCTGTGAAAAGGTATACACAGAAAATCAAAAAATCTGGCAGATAATGAAATTGCTGAGGTCATTTTTGGGCTTAAAAGAGAGCTCCAGAGGACAGCAAAATGGCATTCACTACCGAGTGATAGCTGAAGTCAGGCTGGTGTTGAGATCCAGATCTCTGCCCTGACAGGAAAGGGACAATCGGTCCCTGGAGTACTGCCTTTGCCCTGATCTACCTCTCCAGGTCTTGGGGAGCTGTGTGTCCGCCAAAAGCGGAGTGACAGTGACTCAGGACTGCTGCCTCTTCCCCTCTATCCCTCAAGGGATAGAGGGGAAGAGCTTGATTGGATAGACAGCAGTCCCTGAGAGTGGCAAGGATACTGGTGAGGTGTTTTCATTATACCCTGTATGTTGTCTGTGCCAGACTGTAGTGTTATTTGTTGCAGGATATTATTTAAAGATGTTTATTGCTGTTTGGTGTTATCATTTTGTTAAATAAACTTATTTATTTTATTTTGGATATTTGCCTGGGTGATTTTGAACCTTGGATAGGTACCGGGTAGGCCAGCTGTGCAGCACATAGGGTTAGCTTAAACCCGGTATCATCACGGCGTGTGATGAAGATTTGAAGGTAGTTGAGGACAATAGATGGTACTCTGATCGACAGGGCTTGAAAAAGATGTAGGAGTCGGGCAGGAGGTTCATCTTGACCGTCGCTATTCTACCAATCCATGAGATGTGGTGGGAGGACCATGAGTGAAGGTCTATTTTGAGCTTGACAAGTCCTTACTGTACATTGACTACATGCATATGCCCATTCCCCTCCCCATTCCACCCCTGACATTGTAACCTGACATAAGTGTCCTTTGCGCTCAAAGATGAATTGCATACAATTGCATTCTCTGGCATTTGCAGAGCAAGCGCAGTGTAATTTAACGCAAAATAGAGTAAGTAAGTATCAGGCTTATAGTGAGATCTAATAAACACTTTTACTTTAGCTCTTAAATATTTGGACATATATTTCTTTTGTATAATATATGCATTTTCATACTAGGCATACGCACTAAAAAAAAGTACACATACACCCCTATTAATAGTTTTGCATATCTTAAACTTATGACGGGCAAACACAGAGCGAGTACAGACAGGGCGCTCACTTAATTACGACTAATTTAGACGTGGACGCAGACACGGCTGTCATGAGGCATTTGTCTTGCGAGTGCAGATATACTCAAAGATGATAATGGCTATCAGCAGTGCTATGTATCCGCTTCTGATTGGTTGATGGCGCTGTTATGTGCGCATTGTCGCTAACCAATAACGATTGTCGAATCTCGATTTGTGTTTCCAACACACAAAGATTTATTCTCAAAAAGTAGCAGTAGATATTCAAGCGAAAATTATAATAAGTACAGCCGTTACTTATCGCAGGCGCTCTGGATCCAGTGTGCAGTCATTCAATCCTGAAGTCTGGGGACAAGATGTCTGAACACTAGATGAGGAGCTGCTGCTTATATGCACACAGAAATACAGTAAAACAATGCAGATGGTATAGCTTGCTTCTATTGGTCCAGGTTTCAGGAAGGTCCAAGGATTTGTCAATCATTGGCTAGTTTAAGCTCAGGAATCCAAAGGAGGGGGTCATCTCTTCAGGGGATGAGCTCTGATCTTCCCGCCAAGATTACTCAGTCATAATAGTCCATAATTCCTTAACATTAATAACTTGCGTATGCACTCTGCGATTCCTTCGCAGAGTGAACCGGACAGCCGCAAATGCGAAGAGGATTAGTATGATACCACACATGACTAGATTCCTTCAACGTGTACCATATGTTTTACTGATATGCATATAACTTATAATATTACACTTAAATACTACTATATTTCGACATAAATGACTATGGGCTAGATTTACTAAGCTGCGGGTTTGCAAAAGTGGGGATGTTGCCAATAGCAACCAATCAGATTCTAGCTATCATTTTGTAGAAGGTACTTAATAAATGTAAGCTAGAATCTGATTGGTTTCTATAGGCAACATCCCCACTTTTTCAAACCCGCAGCTTAGTAAATCTGGCCCTATGTGTTGCAACTACCATTAATGTGTACTATTTTACAAGTATGCGTGTTTGTGCGAATGTATGTAAATGACTAAATACTGTTGTTGCCACGTGTTGCAGCTGCGTACGCCCTTCCACGCCGTAGCGTGCCCTTTCACGCCATAGCGTACCGTACGCATCTTTTCAGACAAAGACAACCAAGTTTGCTCGATTTTAATTGAAATGACTTTATCCAATATGTTGACTTCGACAGCGCATTGATCTTTCCAGATGCTAGCAGTGAAAACAATGGCGTTGCAACTATCTCATATCAAGTTTGCGGCCTTCCATTCGTATTACCGTTTCTATACAGACTTTAAAATTAAGGTTAGTGCAATCTCTTTTGTGACATTTCTTTAATGACCCTGCAAAAACATAACAGCCCAGAAGACGAGACATTAGCCCGTCTCTCTCCAGGATATTAGTATACGCGATGCAAGAGTAAATTAGTTCAGCATTAGGAAATGCAGAATGCAAAATATATAAAAGGCTTCAGAACAGGAATTTGACTCTAGTCTTATAAAAATTTCCAACCTAAATACCTGCGAGCACCAGTTCTGAGCTGTATGACCACTTGACCACTTGCTCAATGAGACTGGCACACGGATGAAACCTTATTTCACGTCCCACTGCACAGCTATCAGCCGATGACAACGTTCAGCCACAAACGACCTAAACCTGATTTGAACCGGTGACCCCCAGGTGAAAGGCTCCCTCTCTCAGTGACAAACCTCTAAGTCATTCATCCTGCCTGTGAATTGTGCTTCTTAATTGTTTGCTTTGCTGGACATTATAACTACGCGTGAATGAACCAGTTGTGACCTGACTCAGTCCAACGTAATTGTTTTTTCAGAAGGTACTTGATTTACTAGGTCCCTATTCGAAAGAATTCAGATCCTATGTAAGCTTCCACCTCTGGGTCAGGATTTATCCCAGTGCCTGTCAAAGGTCAGAAATGTAATATCTACAGTTTAGTAAGCTTAGTCCCAGTCAATATATAGAGATTTACGGCGTTTATAATAGATTAGATTATTCCAAGCCTATTTTTTTTTTATTGTTGAACTTGTAGTTAGTAATGTGATGGAGAGGGCAGAGGTGTCCCCTGTTAGCAAATGAATTACTTAATTTTCAGCATCATTGTGTAATCTGGTAGAGAGTGTAGTACTCTCACCAGATCCAGTCTAGAATAAAAAGAGAAAATACGTTCACGTTTTAAATTGCCTGATGCTAATTACTATAAATAGGCCAGTGTTAAATGATTAGTAATTAAAACAAACATCATCTACTCATATCAATATGTTAGAAAAACAGAGGCATCGTCGTCTGCTTTGACCCCCGAGTTGTCCCTTTGCGAACGCGTTGATCATTTTAATAAATTACACAACTCCCTACGGACCACAGTTCTCTATGTTAACAGATGGCGCGCGTGAGATCATGAGCGATTTCTAAATAACCGTTACAAATTTAAAACGATAGGTTTCCATTTTATTAAAAGGGAAGCTGTAATGAAAATGGAACACCGCTGATATTTATAGGAGCAGGATAAGCAAAATAGCGGAAAGCCATCTGGTCTGAAATTAATAAATTAACCAGTTTAGATATTGACGTTTGTTTATTTATAAATGTATTCAGTTTTTCAAAAAACTTACTGCACCAGTTTACTTTTTATATTGTTTGAGGGTGGACTTTATACTGGTCATGGGTCTTGGTGACCCCCTTAACCAGTATACATGACTGCTTTAAATTTGATCCCACGACGGAAATGGGAAGTGGTAGAGCCCTGGAGGAAGCATTATCCTTATCACCTTATTAATTACTTCTGTAGCACAAGCACTGGATGATGTATTGTACGCATCATTTCATAATATTTTAACCTTATGTTTAACCTTATCTCCTTCACAATGAACAGAATTTTGCCAATGCTACACTTCCCCTTGTGTTCTATTTGGAATTTGATGAGAGTATAATTTAAATAAAGTTTCTGTTTGGATACAAGCCTAAAAACAAATCAAAATTTACTGACTGCATGTTTCCATATCTCTTAAAGTCTCATCCATGTCACTAATCACATAACCTTACTGCCCAATATACACTGCTCTGTAACATAACCATATTGTTATATGTATAAATATATGCCTTAATGATGTAGTTCTAACACTTGCCAACTTCTTTCACCCACCCCTACGGGAGATTCCAGGAGGGTAGAAGTTTGGGGTGTGAGGATGCGATTTGCTGCCCACCGCTGCACCAAGGGGAGAGTCATGTTGTTGCACAGCGGGGCGATGATGTCACAATTGTCATCGACTTGCGTCATCAAGACTCCGTCCCACCTACTTTACAAGAAATGAATTGGAATCTGGGAGGGTAGCTTAAATTCGGGATTCTTCCTGACAGAAGAGTAGGCAAGTATGGTAGTTCTAGAAGGAGTTTTTGAAATTGCACTTTAAATACATGTTGTCTGTGGGTTATAATCACCTACACCTATACCACAATAATCACCTACACCTATACCACAATAATCACCTATACCATACCACGATAACTATCTTTGTAGGAGTATGAAATTACATCATACACTGCAATCTGTGTATGACACATTGCTCAGCATTCTGCACGATATTCCCAACAGTTCCACTTTTCAATAGCCCCCGGGGTTGGGGGCTATTTTATCCTGATTTTTCACTCTGAAATGTTGGCACTGTTATTTATAGTCTGCGGTGAATGGGAAGTGATGGTTATCACCAGGTAAGCACTGACTGCTCTACAAGACAATTGCGGACAGACAGCAAGCCTGCAAACGTATGCCTGCCAACAATCCCAATTGGAAAATCGGGAGAATTTAGGCCACACCTCCAATCCCTGCACACTAAACCAATATCCACCCAAAACACGCCCATGTTGGGTGACACTACACCCTTTTCTAGTAGGCTATACCTTTTTTTGGGGGGTACCAAAAATAGGGTTGTCCCGTTAAAATTGCCACTGTTCCCTTTAGATAAAGTGTTTTAAGGCTGTCTTATAAGGATGGTGGCTATTTTGTGTACATGTGTTCACCAGGAACTAGTAACATCAATGAGATATGAGACACAAAATGCTGTTACTAGTGTCTAGTAAAATGCATCGGCTGAAGTACGGCGAATAAGATGCCTTCAAGCTGTGTAGGGAAGACTACCTGTGCAACATTAGAGGCCAGAAAATCAACGCAAAATGTTTCCGTGCCACCGATCCCCCCTGGGCAACCCGTTATGTTGCTGATGCTCTGCCCTTAAAGTGATATAATCTGTACCATTCAGGCACCATGATGCAATGTCCCTAGAAAATTGGGACTAATGGAGGGGGGTATGGTGACGGGTCCACTTTAACCAGAAAACAAGCCATCTAAAATCATGCGGCATAACTACCCCTGGCGACTGCTATGTGGCCCCGTAGTGTGGACCAAACCATCTTATGACCATGTGGGGGGGCCGGGCCAGGAGCAGCGGATCCTATTTGGGTTTTCAGTTCAGTATCACTGTGATATTATTCCCTCCCTTATTTACTGCTTTACAAATAAAAGATTATTATTAATTTTAAGTGGATTAACCTAAAATATGGACAATGACAACAAAATAATGTAGAGAGCGAGTTCCTTTTAAAAATTTTAAGATTTGCATAGTATTTAATCTTTCAGCTAGTCTTTTCAGCCCATAAAGGGTTAACCCACCGCGACACACAATCTGTAGGGCGCAGCCTAAACCTACAATAATAAAATAACAATTGTGTATAAATTATGGATGCGCGGCAGTTGCATCTTAAATAAATATTAATGCGCTAAATGCATAATAGACAGAAATGAGGAAGTAAAACGCCGGATTTATGTTAGGAATAAAGTGGCAAATTAACTTGCTGAGGCTGAAATAATTTTATTTTATTGCAGAGCATTCTTACAGTGAATTTACTAATTCGAACATAGCAGTTTTGTAGCAATATTTTCTTAAGCTTTGAGAGCTGACACCGGCGTGGGCCGTTCACACCACAGTACACTGAAATGGTTATCACCCATCAAGGTAATTACATTGAAGTTGAAATAATTACTCTATCAATGTTAATGGTTTTTCAACTTCAATAAAGCACTCACCTGCCGATAATCACTGCTAACCTCGTGCTCTACCGCAATTCCCTCTCTATTAGGAGGTTATAATATAGCTGTTAGAATGGTCACTTGTCCTGAACAGCTGCTGAATTTCACTTTAGTCGTCCGTGAACCATAAAAAATGAGTCATCTGTGTATGATTCGCTTGTTACAAGCCCTTGAATGGCAAAGAACGTAATCTCCAGGCAAATCTAGGTTGTATCTTTTGGTGGCCACTTTGCTCAGTGGGCTTCTTGCCCAATTAACATTATTTAGCTTCGTCGCTGTCGTCAGAAGCAGCCATTTTGTCAGCTGAACTTCATGAAAATGGAGCCTGTCAAGTGACAGGGGACCAGTGACATTTCTGATGCACTGTGCAGCCATTTTGTGGGCAGGATTAACACTCATGAGAATGAGACTTTTACATCTACATAGGCTGCATTCTCAAGATTTCTGTTTCATCTCACAAAATGGCCACCAGTGATAATATTAGTTCTTAATGAATTAGAAGACTGTATTCCCATCAATTCTCTTTAAGCTAGCAAAATGACTGTCTCCAGTAGTGTACTATTGTGCCATAGCTTTCACTAACATTCTTATCACCTTATATGTCTGGCACCAATCAAGGAGTTTCTGTCATGAATCTGACACCTCCACATGTTTTTTCAAGCACTGTGACTGGTCCTATGACTGACTGTCCGATTTGTAGATCTATTTTGCCAAAAGACAATAAAAACTTACTGGGCATGACTGACCCTCATGTGCCAAAAACAGAATACAGCTGTGTCCACTTGCAGCATGACTTCCGAATGGTTAAATGCGTTCCACATAATTAAAAACTGAGACTGGTAAAGTCTTTACAATTTATCTTTGGTAAAAGAAAGAAACTTTTATTTAAATTCGGAACCATCAACAGTATGTACCATCGTGGAGATTCAGGTACTGTGTCACGGTGCTGGTAGCTCCCAGGAAAGTAGCACTTGGCTGAGGTAGCTATCAGAGACACACCAATCATGCCAAGCTACTTTGTCCTGAGAGGACTGGACGTGAGGTAAGCCACTTTGTTCTGAGAGGACTGGACGTGAGGTAAGCCACTTTGACATGAGAGGATTGGACGTGCGGTAAGCCACTTTGTCCTGAGAGGACTGAATGAGAGGTAAGCCACTTTGTCCTGAGAGGACTGGACATGAGGTAAGCCACTTTGTAAGTCACTTTGTCCTGAGAGGACTGGACGTGAGGTAAGCCACTTTGTCCTGAGAGGACTGAACGAGAGGTAAGCCACTTTGTCCTGAGAGGACTGGCCATGAGGTAAGATACTTTGTCCTGAGAGGACTGGACGTGAGGTAAGTCACTTTATCCTGAGAGGACTGGACGCGAGGTAAGCCACTTTGTCCTGAGAGGACTGGACATGAGGTAAGTCCCTTTGTCCTGAGAGGACTGAACGAGAGGTAAGCCACTTTGGCCTGAGAGGACTGGACGCGAGGTAAGCCACTTTGTAAGTCACTTTGTCCTGAGAGGACTGGACGTGAGGTAAGCCACTTTGTCCTGGGAGGACTGGACGTGAGGTAAGCCACTTTGTCCTGAGAGGACTGGACGTGAGGTAGGCCACTTTGTCCTGAGAGGACTGGACATGAGGTAAGACACTTTGTCCTGAAAGGACTGGACGCGAGGTAAGCCACTTTGTCCTGAGAGGACTGGACATGAGGTAAGTCACTTTGTCCTGAGAGGACTGAACGAGAGGTAAGCCACTTTGTCCTGAGAGGACTGGACGCGAGGTAAGCCACTTTGTCCTGAGAGGACTGGACATGAGGTAAGCCACTTTGTCCTGAGAGGACTAGATGTGAGGTAAGTCACTTTGTCCTGAAAGGACTGGACATGAGGTAAGCCACTTTGTCCTGGGAGGACTGGACGTGAGGTAAGCCACTTTGTCCTGAGAGGACTGGACGTGAGGTAGGCCACTTTGTCCTGAGAGGACTGGACGCGAGGTAAGCCACTTTGTCCTGAGAGGACTGAACGCGAGGTAAGCCACTTTGTCCTGAGAGGACTGGACGTGAGGTAAGCCACTTTGTCCTGGGAGGACTGGACGTGAGGTAAGCCACTTTGTCCTGAGAGGACTGGACGTGAGGTAGGCCACTTTGTCCTGAGAGGACTGGACGCGAGGTAGGCCACTTTGTCCTGAGAGGACTGGACGCGAGGTAAGCCACTTTGTCCTGAGAGGACTGGACGTGAGGTAAGCCACTTTGTCCTGAGAGGACTGGACGTGAGGTAAGCCACTTTGTCCTGAGAGGACTGGACGTGAGGTAAGCCACTTTGTCCTGAGAGGACTGGACGTAGGGTACAAGCTGAAGTCTAAGGATTGGAGAAGGTAGAATAGTGATGACCGAGGCCAAAGTCTAGGGATCAGAGAAGGTAGAATATGGGGACAAAGCCATGGTTGAAGGACTAGAAGCGTTAATATTGTGATGTGCAGTCCAACAAAACAAGTCTTCAAAGCAGAGAAATCAAAAACAAAACATGATCTCTGCAAAGGTTTGGTAGAACTGAGGGACAAAGGCTACAAACAGGTGAGATAGGAGTGGGTTTTCAGAGAACGCTTGAAGGCTATAGAAAAGTTTTGTTGTGTGAGGGAGGGAATTACACAGATTGACTGCAGCCCGAGATACGTCCTGTAACTGGAAATGGGAGAAGGTAATGCATGTGGATGAGAGACGCAGAACGGAGGTGTCTAGTTAGGAGATATTTTGAGACCAGTGAGGAGATGTATATTGGTGCAGTTTTGTTGATGGCCTTGTATGCTATTAGAAGTATTTTAGATTGGATTCAGTAATAAAAGCCAACCAATGTAGAGACTGACAGAGTGGCTCAGCAGAAGAACATTTTGCAAGGAAAATCAATCTAGCTGTTGTGTGCAAAATAGATAGGGGTGAGAGTCTGTTTTGGGGAAGACCAGTAAGGAGGGAGTTGCAATCGTCAATGCGGGAGAAGATGAGTGCATGAATGAAAGTGTTACCTGTATCTTATGTGCGTATTCTGGAAACATATCTTAGATTCATGTAAAAGGAGTCAATGATAGTTTTGAGCCAAGGACAACACCTAGGCAGCTAAATTGGAGTATAGGGTTTATTGTTTGAATTTATTTCTCAATAAATTGACAAAAATAGGATGAAAATCTATGACTGAGTAAAGTCTAGAATCATAAAATTTAAACAATTTGAAGTAATTTAAAATGCACTTACAAATATATATAATCGTAGATAAACTGTTATTTACTTATCTTTTCCTTAAGTTTGTTTCCCACTTGGCCATGGGAAGAATAAATGATTAATAAAATGATTGTTTCATAAAAGGAACCAAATTCTTTAATTCTAAACACATTTAAATAATATTTGTTTGTTAACAGCATTACATTATTTGTCTTTATGAAATATCCAAGTAACCAATATAAGCACTACCATTAAACCCCCCATAATAATATTCACATTAACAGATGAGTCAAAAAAAATATTGATTTTATTATAAAATAATACTGATTAAAATGGTAAAATGTAAAAATACAGCCATGTATATTTCCAAATTATTTAGATGAGAAGAGTCACAGTAATCCAGCACGTCAATTATTCCTACGAGACTTTAACAAATATCCCACCGATATACAAGAATAGGTCATCTGAATGGGGGTAAGCTCAGTGGTCAAATAGAAGTTAGTGCTCCACTCAATTCAATTGATCTTCATTTGGAACAATTGCTGTCCCATTAATGTTAGAGCATACTAGTTCAGAAATATCCCACTCATTCAGGGAGAGCAATGTCTTAATAATGTACAGGGCAGCATGGTGGCTCAGTGGTTACACTCCTGCCTCACAGCGCTGGAGTCATGAGTACGATTCCCGAATAGGAACTAGTTTGTGTGGAGTTTGCATGTTCTCCCCATGTATGTTTTTTCTAACGCGTTTCTTTGCCCTATTCCCGCAATTTCATCAGAGGTATGCATTTGGCAATTATCTTGTTCCAATATAAGGAGCACAGTTTCCCTGACTAAATAGCTATTTTCTCTACTCATTACCTTCACATTGTTTTTTGTATAGATATAGGTATCTTAGGATGGCGATAGCAGGAGATAGTCAATAAAAAATACTTTATTTAAATTTAAAAAAAATCAATGCAAAATATTATTTTAAATGTTTTTTTTAAAACTTTTTAATT
The DNA here is from genome assembly GCF_038048845.1 of Mixophyes fleayi. NCBI lineage: Eukaryota > Metazoa > Chordata > Amphibia > Anura > Limnodynastidae > Mixophyes > Mixophyes fleayi. The sequence goes on from NC_134404.1 coordinate 330,089,204, forward strand.
ATTTTACAAGTGGAACCGGCAAGCCAGACTACCCGTTCAGATCCACCTGGTCCGTCAAAGCCGTAAGACTACTGTTTCCGCTGCCTGTCAGTAATGCCAGGCAGCAGAGTATCACAGTGATATTTTTTGGTAACTCATGGCAATAGGAGATCAGATGCACTCTAATAACTCCCTCAGTTTCACATTTCTCTACTCAACATATGCAGTTTCTCATCAGTTCTCAGATGAAATGAGAAATTTTGCTACTATACATTTTATAACATAATAATAATTATATTCTTGGCATTTTGGCTCAAACGTCATAAATGTAGAGAGTAAATCTGGGCAAGATCCTAACTCACGTCTGATCACAACTCATTTCCTACCACTACGATTGTTCTATTAATTTTGGATTCAGACTAAGTAAATATTGAAATAATGCGATGAACTATCTATTTGAAACTGATGTTTCTCATATTACAGAGATACAATAATGTTTTGGAATGCCAAGTCATAAAACATATTTGTTATAAAAGGTAGAAAAAAATAATAGCCAATATAGATCAACTAGATTTATTACACAACATTCTAAATTCTTTCACAGAAACAAGCAAAGTGCTTGTCTACAAACCACACCGATGAATCATGAGGCTCAACCCTGAATCAAGAAACCTCACCCCTATTCTGTGATAGAAGTCGGCACTGTCCCACTTAAATCGGACTCTATTTACTGTTATGCAGCTATAACTAAGATTTTCTATAGCAATGACAGAAAATCTTGCATCATCACAATCTTTGCTACAAAGGACCGTGTTCTTGATATGGCTCATGCCATTATTATTTGCATGTTCCATGTTATTACAAGTCATTATACATGTCAATGCACCTCCGATGGGGACATTACAACCCTTGGTAGTCTGTTACCATAAATTCGCATTCCAATCCATTTTATACTAATATACAACACAAGTTAACCCGTGCATGATACTCATGCATTCTAGTCAAATCAAGCTACTTAAGGTGTTAAAAAGGTTCTTGTCATGCATTTGGGCCATAGCCCAGGCCTCAACCACCAACCACTCCCCACTGTCACCCCCCGCAACCACCAACCACTCCCAACTTTCACTTCTACTTCAAGAAATATATATATATTTTTTTAAAATCTTTATAAACACTTTTAACAATTAACAAATTAAATTAACAAATTAAAAACATCTTAGTATACCAAATTTCAGCCCTTTCTGAATTTTTTTTTTCACACACACTAAGAATTTAGTAGGTCAGTGTATAACTCCGCCCAGCAGGTGGCGCTGCAGCTTGGTTTTATTTTTTCCACACACACACAGACAGACTAACACACGCCAATAGACATTTATATTATAGATACAACATAAAGCTGTATAGTCAGAGAGTCACTCACCGGTACCGTTAATGTTGACCTAGAGGAGGTGGTTGAAGGTGGATCACTTGTGCTCTCTTGATAAATAATACGATAGTGCTTTATTACTCCATGAGGTCTTGCAGGAGCGATCCAGTCAAGAAAGACAGAATATGCACTTGTTACTTCTGCATTAGGTGGTTGGAGACCTTCAGGTACAGCTTCCAGAGTATGTACTAAAGACCACAAACTTTCTACAAAGTCCACACTGTTTTGTGCCGTAATGCGGTATTCGTAAGCAGTGTACGGTTGTAATTCTTCTGAAGTATCTATACGCTCCAACACACCACCAGACCAAACCAAGAGCATCACGTATTCTTCATGGCCAGCAAGACGTCTGCAGATGACATAAACCAAGGTGAGTTGAATTAAAATAGATGCATCTTTGTTCATTTACAGTTTTCTATGTTACGCACACATATATAACTTCACAATAGGCGTCTGTTAATATTTAAAGGTCATTGAGCTGTAAGTGTCATAGATTACAGATCTCATGCTGTCATTTTCATCATCATCATCATTTATTTTTATAGCGCCACTAATTCCGCAGCGCTGTACAGAAATGATTCACATCAGTCCCTGCCCCATTGGAGCTTACAGTCTAAATTCCCCAATATAGACACACACACACACACACACACACACACACACACACACACACACACGGAGAGACTAGGGTCAATTTTGATAGCAGCCAATTAACCTACCAATATATTTTTGGAGTGTGGGAGGAAACCGGAGCACCCAGAGGAAACCCACGCAAACACAGGGAGAACATACAAACTCCACACAGATAAGGCCATGGTCAGGAATCGAACTCATGACCCCAGTGCTGTGAGGCAGAAGTGCTAAGCACTAGGCCACTGTGCTTCCCACTGCCACTAGTTTCTTCTGCATTCCACAATTTTAAATCTAAATCTTTCCAAATTACATCTGCAGTTACAGGATGTCAGAGCGACTTGTGTGAGCCTTGGTCGCCGTGTTCAGTACCTAGAACCTCCATACTTTAGAAACAACTATTGCAACTTTCCCCCATCGAAACAGAGAGGGCCTGGGTCATTAAGGAGAACAAAGCAAATAAAAATGAGCAACTTTGCACCTTGGCAAAACCATGTTGCATTAGAGGGGGAGGTAAATTTTAAATATAGGGACAGATTTATATTTGGGGTAGGGCATGTCCTAGATCAACTTTAAATTTCAGTGTAAAAATAAACTTATTAAGTATTTGTGTGCTACATGACAAAAAAGGCATTATTTAACTTACGTGCAAAATAGTAAACTAAATTGCACCCCTTCCATTGTAACATGTTTTTTCCAGGAGAAATCATGCTCCTTTTTTTGCCTTGCCTTCCTTAGTGACTCAGGCTCAGAAAGTTACAGCTGAGTGCACAAAAATGAGCAAAATTCCTCAGTTCCGGTACCCATGCAGCATATAAGTGACAGCTTCTGCAAACCAGAGATTGTCGATGATAGTGACTCAAATGTGGGCCGGGTCTAGACAACCTAGCACTACTCTGACAACCAAAGGACAATTAATGCAGACGGCAAGGAGGGTCCAGCACATAAAAACAAAATGGAAAACATGAAAAAAACCTGCAAAATAGTGGATAACTTAAAATTATAACAAGATGCCAATATCATTCTACTTTCTTCTAATTGTGTGCTCACTGTAGACTAAGCGCAATGGGCTTCTAGACATGTGAAAAATAAAAAATCTTCTAAGCAAGAGGTTATTATATCTGTATCATTGATTAAACATAACTCCTGTCCTTTACAGCTGAGTTTTGTGGTGCGGTTTGATAATCAGAGTCAAACACAAGAATTGTGAAGTCTTTTATCATAATATCCTAGGGAGACAGATGTGAGAGTGTATGAAACGCTATGAAACATTTTTTACATATTTTGACACAAAGTACTTTTTTGTCCTGTTTTAAATAGGTCAATTTGTGTGGTATAATATCTAGGAGAGATTTCCAAAACTGCCACACTCCTTAAGCTACTGTGGTTTGATTAAGAATAAAAATGACGCGTGGAAAGAAGCATTACATTACACCGAACACAGATACAAAGAAGCGACTGATGGGATGTTACATTTTTAAGAGTATTGTATGGAGGTTATAAATAAATTATATCTTTATATAGCTGCAGGAATACTTCCAGTATTGTATATCCCAAGTCTAAATATTAAATAATGTTTTCAAATCATTTCTTAGCGGTCTTCCTCCAAATTATTATCTCCTTTTCAAAATCTCTCTGGAGGGCAGACAAGTATGGCTGCCAGTCACACACACAGATTCTCAGCATGTCACATGAAGCCAGTAAGGGATTTTAACTCTCTTGTGCTAGCAGCCAATTGCTTCTTTTGACAGCAATCAGCGCATTCAAATTGAGGGGTGAGGGTGGGTTCACGTTTTGGGACACTTAGGGCTAGATTTACTAAGCTGCGGTATTGAAAAAGTGGGGATGTTGCCTATAGCAACCAATCAGATTCTAGCTTTCATTTATTTAGTACATTCTATAAAATGACAGCTAGAATCTGATTGGTTGCTATAGGCAACATCCCCACTTTTTCAAACCCGCAGCTTAGTAAATCTAGCCCTTAGAGTATGACTGCAAAGGAGCCAAATAAGTAGCTGTGTGATTGTGTTTTGTGGCCACATCTCGCAACCAACCACAATTTGTCATCACTGGCTCAAAATATCTCTGCACCTTTCAAACTTCTGCTGGCCCACGAAAAAAAAAAAACCTTTTTCTGTGAGCTACACGAGCAGTGGCGCACCCAGGGGGGGTGTCTGGGTCTCCAGAAACCCCCCCCTCCGCTAATAAAGTGCCCTACATATCGGCACTATACTATACAGCAGCCGCGGCGCTGTATACAGCACCGCCGCAGACGCTTCTTTGACAGCGCTGCGGCTGCTGTATAGTTCAGTGCAGCCGAAACGGAGCTGCCGCGGGCGCATGCGCGGCAGCTCTCTAGGGTTTTTTTTTCTTTCGGGGGTGGAGGAAACCCCCCCTGAAAAATCCTCTGTGCGCCCCTGACGTAATACACAAAGAAACAAGGGAATTATTATCATCTCTTAATTTAGCTCCCGTTACAGATGGAGCACACATCATTTACATGAGTGTCTGAACTGTGCACCCAGCACATGGAACATTGATAGCAATTTGTCTATCACAGGCACACAAACCCACATACCAGAACTAATATGTCAAAGCCAAAGTACCAGTATGTGTTTTAACTATTGTATAAGAACAGAGCATGCAGATTATATCCAAGTAAACACAGGAGAACACACAATCTCCACACATATAGCATTCTGGTTGGGACTGAACCCAGAGCCTCAGCACACAATACATATCTGCATACCACCATGACACCAGGGTGGCCACGTATGACTTATTTTTGTTTTTTATATCATGCCAAATTTGAGGCATTTATTAAGATGTTATGATTGTCTGCTGTGCATAAAATACATTGTTATAGTTGCACCTGATTGCAAACACATGTTCTAGCAGGCATACTCAAGCGTCATCACTAGTTATCAGCACTTACACCCGACTTGTAGCTGGTGCAAGTGAGTCGACTGAAAATCACGTACCTTTGAGATGCCCGGAGCTTGAACCAGATACTGCTGCTGCGCTCGCGCTTGGCACGCCCTTGGCACGCCCTTACTGTACATTGACTATATGCATACGCCCCTATCCCTCCTCGTTCTTTCTCTGAAATTGTAGGCTTTTGGAAGGGTCCTTTGCACCCGATGATGGACTGGACGTTGCTGCGGTCACTATAGTATGGTCCGGTTCTGGTGCGGTCCATTCGTAGTGCGGTCTTACTTAAAATACTGCACACATCGGGATTTATGTTCCTCAATGAATCAAGCCCAATGTCCACACAGGGCACCTCCCTACAGGAACCTGACCTAGCCGAGCGGCAGACATACTTGCTACTTTTTATATTGCTCCTCCAGAAGTTCCCAGAGGGGATATGGGGGGAGGGGGCAGGGCTTAGCGGGTCGCATCATTTTGCCCCCACCCCTGTACGGAATGATGCGTATGTGTCATTTGACAGCGGGGGACTGGGCCAAAATGATGTGATTCCCTAAGTATCGCGCAATTGCGGATCAAATTTTGTCCACTTCACTAGAAAGTGAGCAGATGCGGGAGGTTGTCCTACTCTGCCGGGTGTCCGGAAGACCTACCTGGAATTCAGGATTCTCTCGAACATTCCGGGAGAGTTGGCAAGTATGTCTGCAGGGTTCTCAACTCCAGGACCTCAGCCACAAACACTCCCTGGTGCCAATGCACCAGGGAGTTCATACTCGCGCTGCAGCAGCCAAGAGTTCAATACCAGCGCTGTTTACACAACTGTGTTGATTGCAGCTGCCGCAAACCAAGACATGAGCCCTAGACATGCCCCCAAACACACACACACACACACACACACACTTCTGCTTATTGGGAGAAGGTCCTTGTACATTGCTAACCATGGGATAAAAGTTTGGTCCAAACATTTATTTTTTTTAATACTTTAATAGCGACAAGAGAATATTCAAAATTAGATGATCTTCGAAAAATGGATTTATTCATTTTTCAAGGGAATAATGTATTAATAGTTGGGGAGAAAAATGAAAGTATCAGAAGTAGAAAGAAAATAAACAATATAAAGCCAATATATAGTACATAATATAGTGTATGGACACTATAAAGAAGGTTTGGGATTAATGAAACCATATACCATATAATATTCTCCCTTTTACTTATATATCATAAGGTAGGCTGTTGGTTGTCAGATTAAAATGTACATTAGTAATAAATGTAGAAGACATGTATGAAATTTTAATATGGTGGAAGAGTATAGCTGTCAGATGTCATCTATATAGAGGAATTGCTATTTTAATGTACTTTTTAACCCAGTTTGGTCTGCATGAGTTATACATGAAGAGACATTAAGATAGAATAACAGTCAGCGAAAAAAAAATCACATTGGATATCGGTGTGTATGATTTTCATAGAATTTCATATTTATTATTAAATACACTGTGACCATTTTTTATGTCCCTCTCCCTAACAATGAGCTGCAACCCTATACCCAGAACAGCCTGAATTAGATGGGTGTAGAGCAAACAAAGTGTGGAAGTTGCAGTATAAAGATACTGGTGTATTACTTCCCCTATGTCCCACAGTTGTGCCATTGTGGTGGATCCCTACTCTGCATAACGTGACCTATCGCATCTCGCAGATGGTGGATTGTTTTGAGATCTGGGGCCTGATTTATTAAGGATCTTAAATTAAGAAGTATCTTATTTAAGTCTCCTGGACAAAACCATGTTACAATGCAAGGGGTGAAAATTAGTTTTCTATTTTGCACATAAGTTAAATACTGACTGTTTTTTCATGTAGCACACAAATATCAATTTTAAATTTCAGTGTACAAATAGGCTAATGAGCTTCTCCACTGTAATTCAAAACTTGAATAGCAAAACAAGTCTCAGTAAGTATAAGACAAGACATGAAAACACCCATGGCAACCAATCAGATTCTAGCTAGCATTTTGTAGAACGTGCTTGTTAAACGATGGCTAGAATCTGATTGGTTGCTGTGGGCAACACCTCCACTTTTTCTTTTTAGATTGTTTGATAAATCTACCCCTTAGTGATTCACGCCTGGTCACAGAGCTGTACAGCTTATGCGCACTATGGCAAAGCATAGGAGCTAGACGTAAACACAATCAGCTTATTATCTCTTTATTGCAGAGTCTATTGAAAGTGATTAATGTGACTGGGTTATGGCAGTCTGTCTCTCTGCAGTCCTTTGGGTCCTAACAAAAAAAAAAAAGAAGCAGAATTGAGGCATTTGTGCATATGGAGATAGCACGCGCTGAACCCAAGCTAATATATAGTGCTGGTAAATGTCATGACAAGTATCCGTTAACATATAATTTATCTTACATGTAATCACCCGGAGGCGCGGGTTAGGATTCTCCAATTAACTGCAGTATGGATTCTAGCTGTAAAGCTGAACATATGGAATGTATCAATCTGTGTCCTGTTCAGTATATTGTGTATGTATGTGAAATTAGTGCTGCGGATGTAAACATATTCTTATTATATGCAGTAAGATATAGCTACAGGGCCAGATTTGGACTATGGGGAATATTTATCAAAGCGCAAAACGCCTAATTTGTCGATGGATTTTTTCTCTTCGCCCTATACCACCTGCGGTAACTATACTGCCAGTAAAATGCCTTTACATTGGGAAGACTATTTAACAAATATTATGTTACTATAGCAATAATAAACCAAAAGCATTAAAAAAAAATCTTTGTTCTTTGATAAAAGCCTTCTTAATACATTACTACTTTATAACATGTTATTCTTATGGGTTGTTTTTTTTTTTTAAATAAATAAAATAAAGTTTCAAAATAGATCTTATTTTTATGTTCTTTAACAGGTGGAACTGAACGGCCAGATATTTGCTTTCGAATCCACTGGTAAAGCCAGCAAGCGGACGTGTGCACGCCCGTCCTCACTGCTAAAGCACAGTAGCGCAGGAGGAGCGGAGTATCGCGCAGTTTCCCTGGCTATTGTTTTTTTAAACTGCGGACATAAGGGATTTCCTATCACTGTGTTAAAAAAAAAATGAAATCTCACCGTGACCGGGGACAGTTTGATAAATGTAGGGGTGGGGTACGTATTTTCGGCTGCATTAGTGCCGAACACAGTTAGCCCGACTTACCATATAGCAGGCATAGTAGTTTCCCTACACGCTTAATTGCCGAAAAATGTCAAATGCAGCTTTCTAAAATTTATCCAGACTGAGATTCATCATCATCATCTATTTATATAGCGCCACTGATTCCGCAGCGCTGTACAGAGAACTCATTCACATCAGTCCCTGCCCCATTGGGGCTTACAGTCTAAATTCCCTAACACACAGAGAGAGAGAGAGTGAGACTATGATAGCAGCCAATTAACCTACCAGTATGTTTTTGGAGTGTGGGAGGAAACCGGAACACCGGAGGAAACCCACGCAAACACGGAGAGAACATACAAACTCATCACAGATAAGGCCATGGACAGGAATTGAACTTGCGCTGTGAGGCAGAAGCGCTAACCACTTAGCCACCGTGAGAATGTTGGTTTTAAAGCGGCAATGGCTGGACCCGACGCCTGTATTTTTCAAAGTACACTTTGAAATCATATTTATTCATGTAATTAGTGTAAAAAAATATATATATTTGAAAATTAATATTTATATAAATTATTATACTGTTAAGAGTTTTTATTTTATTTTATGATGACATAAAAGTTTTATGTGTTCTGATGTGACCTTTAATTGTCCTTACGCTGCGTATACTGCAGTCTATTCTGTGTCTACGTACGGGAAGTACTGTTTAGGCAGAGCACACTTACACCCAAATTAAGATCACAAGGTATTTTGAGATCCGCGCTCTTTTTAAACCGCAACTTACGGTAAATTGCATTCGGACATGAATCAGACCCAGAGTGCGCTTCGTAAGTTTCCTCCATTGTTGCTGAGTATTCGATACGAGCTGATAAGAATTACAAATGTCCCAGGTAACTATTCTCCAGTTTCTTTATATGAATACGTTTTTCAGTTAATATCTACAGCCCATTGTTTGTGAATTTGAATCTTTTACCTAGACTTATTCCTTAGTTTTAATGAAGCCTGTTATGTCTAGGGCTACTTTTATACTGTATATATCTGTTATGCCTAATTTATGAGAAAAGTAATTCTATTGACTTAACAATGATATTAAGTGGAAGGGCCAATTTCAAAGAATCTCCAGAGGACGGGGAAACAAAAGAATAATTAAAAGCATTGATTAACAGGTTAGACAATTTAGCAATGCAGAAGGTTTGCGCTGTTCCTGCCTTGCAGTCGTATTACACTATGCACTATTTTTAAACAATGAAACACTTATAAAGATAGACCACAGTTTGTCCTAGACCAGGGGGACAGTTTTTGGGAATGCTCTGTATGTGTGACAGCGTTATTTCTATATAAAACGAGCAGGTCTGTTTATTAATGGGAAAAAAACCCTATCACAAGAGAAAGTGGGTGTTTATTGGCTGGTGATAGGACTTTTCCCGATCTATTTGTGGCTTTTCCTAGCAATAGTCTAACTAACATCCTATTTATAACAATTTGGAACTGGAAGTCCAAGTTAGGTCTTGCATCTGTCTCTGATAATGAGGACGTAGCGAGTCGGTCTAAGCTGATCAATCTAAGAATGATCCCAAAACTATGGACATTCCAGAAAAACGAGGAGAAAAAAAGAAAACCAGAACGGTATGTGGTACCGGAAGGAAGGTGGCCGCAGAAGAAAGTGTAATGGACTACCAATGCTGAGGGGGTTCGAAGGAAGTAGCGGGTATACCAGACGAAGAACTACAAATACTAAACATCTCTAAGGACTGCAAATAACTAATGTGTGTACAAAGCTCCTCCAAAAGGAATTCATTTTCTCCTAAGTCAACCATTTGACAATGTAGAACTGTATCATTTTCTCCGCAGGTGAGATTTGGTCCTTATAAGCAACAATTAGGTTGGGAATTTGATTATATCCATGTATTATCTTAGGTAGCAATGAAGCTTTTTAAAATTATTTAAGAAAGGAAATTAGTTCTATTTCATGGTAATGTCAAGATGGTAACCTTTCAGCCAAAGAGAAACAGGCAATTAGGTAACCCTACTTCTAAACATCTTTCTGACCAAAGAAAACATTGATGAAGGAGGCTTTGACACAACAGTTGCTGGTTCATGAGTTTTATAATTCTTTAATACCTGAGCCCTAGGGTTCCAGACTGGTATTAGATTAAAGGTTCATAAATATTGTACCTAAATACCCTATAGTGTCTTCTATAGGGTCCTAACATAACCTTTATCTAGGTACTTAGATTTTAAATTAAGTCCAATGGTGTAAATGCTTCATTTTTACCAGAAAGATATCAGCACTGTTCTGAAAGGATTTAGATATTTCTTTTGTTAGGTAAGTGGGAAGTGGGGTGTATACGGTGGTATGCCATACCGCCACTTCTCCTACTGCCTTCATTGTAAAACTATCACATCATATATATATATATATATATATATATATATATATATATATATATACACACACACACAGTGTTGGAAGTGGGGTGTATACAACGGTATGCCATACCGAAACTTCTCCTACTGCCTTCATTGTAAAACTATCGCATTCCATTACTTATATGCCCATTACATTTTTCATACCAACACTTCAAAATTACTACTTTGGTCACTGGTAGAAGCAATTTCTTTTTAAAGTGATATATATAGTGATATATGTTTAGTATTGATAGTACCGGGTCCACATTATCTTTTTCATTGTGTGTCTGTTATTTGTACTTAACTCCTTGGTTTTTGACGGCTCTTGGTAACATCATGGGTTGGCACTGTGATGGGGACCCCTGTTGCTCTGACATATGCCAATACTTTTGCCTAGGAGAAGTATACGGTATTCTAAAGGTATAGTCTATACATATCGAGGATTAGAATGTAGCAAGGTATAGAGATTATTTTTGTCTGGGATAGTGAACAAGAATTGTTTGAATAATGTGTCTCTTTCCTTAATTCAAAATGAATCACTATGAATATTACATCAAACTTTGATGAATCAGTGGAATCATTTCTAGATCCATGTATTTTTGTTGAGGATAGGTTGATACATACAAATACATAGAAGAGGTACAGCTACAACTTCCCTTACTGTACCCAAATTTTGTACTCGGCCTCTGAGAGGGAGACAGCAAACAATGGAACTGTACTGAAAGGTGAGCTCGGCCTAGTACCATGACAGAAGCTAAGTAAAAGTCAATGACAAGAATATGTTTCTACACTGGTCCCTTAATATTTACAATAGACAAACAAAAAGTGAAACTACAAAACACAGAGACACTAATCAGCACACTAATCAGCAATGGCCAGCAGCTGACAATGTGATCCATGAGGCCTAGGAATGGAACTTCCCTCCCACCCAATACTAGTACAGCTTTTACTAAACAATAAGGAAAAGATCTGTAGCAGTAGGTCATTCAAACCACTGCTGGGTTTCCTGAGCGGACATTCGTGATAAACTTTGGGGTCACTATTTTTTCCCCCAGCACATTTCTTATGATGACTTTTCACATATTATAAGCATAGGTGAAGATTTTGGCAGTGTACTAGACTGTTAAGGATATGCAATAACAACAACTGTCCTTTTTTGTTTTGTATACATAAAAGGGCATTTATATTGCCATGTAGTTGGTACCATATATTATATGGGATATTCCGAGTGCAGGCTTATTTCTTCTCCAGTATACTACACTGTCTGATTAGCAGAGACGTGGAGATTGACTGTGGTCGCCGTGGCTACAGGACTTTCCTGGCCCACCTCCCCTTATTCACCTGTCCCTGTGCTGTTGCTGTGTCATGGCGGAGGTTGGCTGTTACCGGTTGCGCTGTTCTCTCCCCACCCACAGGCTGGATGTCCCTGGGGTTACGCGGTGCCGGTTCTTTGTTTTATTACTTATCATTTCTTCTCTGACTAGCTTGGGGCCACTAGGGCTCCCCAGAAGCTGCGCCCACCGGTGTTTCAGCCCTGGCTACCACACCCTGTCATCAGGCCTGCTAATCAGTAGCAGAGATCCATATAAAGGAACTCACAGCACCCAGTGTGGGGGCAGGGATTATTCTGACCAGTATGCAATCACTCCTTTCCAGCCCCCATGTATATATATATATATACATAATTATTGGATAAAACTGCACTCACACCTTCAAGTAAATCCTCTTTGGGGTGCTCCACAATAGCCCCCAGTTCCATAGTAGCTGGTACATGTTCAAACAATAGAGAGGGCACTCACCATTTAAAACAGATAGATTCAATCTATCTGTTTTAAATGGTGAGTGCCCTCTCTATTTTTTGTATATATCTACTATATAAAAGCCTAGTGGCGCGTGTCTGTGTGTGGAAAAAAAACAAACCAAGCTGCAGCGCCACCTGCTGGGCCAAGTTATGCACTGACCTACTAAATTCTTAGTGTGTGTGTGTGTGTGTGTGGAAAAAAAACTCAGAAAGGGCTGAAATTTGGTATACTAAGATGTTTTTAATTTGTTAATTTAATTTGTTAATTGTTAAAAGTGTTTATAAAGATTTTAAAAAAATATATATATATTTCTTGAAGGAGAAGTGACAGTTGGGAGTGGTTGGTGGTTGCCGGGGGTGACAGTGGGGAGTGGTTGGTGGTTGCCGGGGGTGACAGTGGGGAGTGGTTGGTGGTTGCCGGTGGTGACAGTGGGGAGTGGTTGGTGGTTGCCAGGGGTGACAGAGCGAGAGGAGTGTGATACTCAGGACCGCTGAGAGAGATCCCTGTGTCTGGATAGACATCTGGATAGATGTAGCGATAAAGATGAAGGATGAGGTGATGGAGAAGAATGATGATGTGGACAAAACCACGTTAAAAAAGGCCGTTTGCGTCGGGAAGTAACGCTCTTCCCCTGAGGCCTGGGCTAGGCCCAAATGCATGACAAGAACCTTTTTAACACCTTAAGTAGCTTGATTTGACTAGAATGCATGAGTATCATGCACGGGTTAACTTGTATATATATATATATATATATATATATATATATATATACACATATATATATATATATACACACACACACACACACACACACAATCTCTCTCTCTCTCTATACACATATACACACAGACACTTTGTAATACATCTGGATTCTCCTTCCTTGTTTTGATGCCGCTATCGGAGACAGATTTAATATTGTTGTTGTCTAAGTACATTTAAACTTCCAGAGAAATAACTGGCAAGTGATTCATGCTTATGTAGGTGAATGTAACGATTGTATCTGAAGCCCCAGTGCGCCATTCTCATTTCACTTAAAATAAAAAACAAAATGTATCTGTGTCAGTCAGTGCCCTTCCGCTGTACTCAGAGGTATCAAACAGGCTACAATTATGATTGTGAGGTGATTGTGTCACATTGCTGGAAAGTTTATTGCTTTGGAGTGTGTTCGGCAGTAACACATTCTGTTTCATATTACTCTTTATATCATTGTTGGGCTGTGACTGGAATAATCAAATGACATCAAACGCTGTCAAATTCAATTTACAGTACTTTCCACTGACGCCGGCTTCTTGCAGGATATTCTCTGGGTTTTAACAGAACTGCAGAGGGAAAGTAGCTGTAATTATTTGTTTAGTTTATGAATTCATCCGGGCGAAACATAATCGTCAGCATCTGCTGATACTTTGTATCGTTTTATTTTATTCTAACAATTCTAGGATATAATATAGTCTACTAAAATTAATATTAAATACCGTAGATAACAAGAGCACTGATAAAAGACACATAGGGCTATATTTACTAAGCTGCAGGTTTGAAAAAGTGGGGATGTTGCCTATAGCAACCAATCAGATTCTAGCTTTCATTTATTAAGTACATTCTACAAAATGACAGCTAGAATCTGATTGGTTGCTATAGGCAACGTCTCCACTTTTTCAAACCCGCAGCTTAGTAAATCTAGCCCATAGGGTTAATTGTATCAATCGACGGTTACTTAAATCTGCCGATTCTCCACGGTTTGCCATCATTTTTTAACATGGCAATTTTATTCAAGGCAAACCCTGATGGGCTATACCTTGAACAAAATTGCCGTTGTAAAACATGATGGCAAACCGCCAAGAATGGTGATTTTCAGTGACCGTCGATTGATACATTTACTCCATAGAGTTTTTTGCAAAACCCATGGTAGCAGCATGATGGCACAGTGGTTAGCATTGCTGGTTCATGCCACTGAAGTCATGGGTTCGATTCCACTCGGGTTCCTATATGTGTGAAGTTTGTATGTTCTCCCAGTGTTTGCGTGGGTTCCCTCCAGGGGCAAGTGTGCATTTAGCTAGACATTATCCTTTTAGAGGGTGAGATTTATTTACCCCAACAAAAGATTTTTACCCGTTCTCTAAAGGTTGGACAATTGGGTACCAGCCATCACTTTTAACGGATGCCTTTTACACTATCTAGACATATCTTATATGGAAAAGCATATTCATATGTGTACATAAACCAATGTCATTAAGACCAAAAAAATGTACAAAGGTATCACATAAAATAAATATATAACACCCTACCTAATATAATGAGATTCCTGCCCTTTCTCAGAGGTGTCGGCATTCATCTGTCAATTTATATGGGGGGATGTCTTTTAGAGGCACAATTCTACCAGTTGCATAAATCAACAAAATATACAAATGTGACATATGACTTAATTAATACCTGACTCTGATGAGATGAATTTTAAGAGACAAAAAGTTGTAATTAAGGAAGTGGCACCAAAATATGCTAGTAGGCAATACCTTAAAGTAACCTTTTTACTTTTGCCATGTGCTCAATGTTGACGACAACCCCACAAAATATATACGTCAAAAAGTAGAATGTGTGTATGGTGGACAAATAAGTGCATGTGCCCAAATAAAAGTATATAAAAACGAGTTGTATCTCTGCAATGTTTCCAGTTTGTATATTTCCTCCATATACATGCAGTTTGTATATTTCCTCCATATACCTACCTCCCAACTGCCCCAATGTCAGCGGAACAGCCGCGATTTTATGGCTCGGTCTTGCTTTCCTGCCCGTAGACATGTTTGTCCTGCAGGTGGGAATGTTGGGGGAAGGGAGAAATCTAATAGGCAGGCTAGTGCTTTACAGTGCTAGGCATCCCTCTTTATAAGTATGAAGACATGGTCAAGAGGTTCAGTTGTTGTTCAGACCAAACACCAGAATGGGGAAGAAATGTGACTTTAACTGGGGAATGATTGTTGGTGCCAGATGAGGTGGTTTCAGTATCACAGAAACTGCTGATCTCCTGGGATTTTCATGCACAACGGTCTCAGAATGTTGGGCAAAACAAAAAACATCCCGCGAGCGACATTTGGAATGTGGTGGAACGGGAGATTCGCACTATGAATATGTAGCTGGAAAACCTGCAGCCACAGCACAATGTGATGAAGTCAACATGGACCATAATCTCTGAGGAACATCTCCAGCACCTTGTTGAATTCATGCAACCAAGCATTCAGGAGTCCTACCCAGTACTATAAAGGTGGACCTAATAGAGGGGGCCACTCAGTGTAGTTATACGCTATACTAAGGCAGGATTCACATACACAGTTTTTGTTTGTATATTATATGTATTTTATGTCTATATAAAAAATGGAAGGTGTCCCTTGACAAAAATTAAGTGTGGAGTGGAATCTCTGGTCTTTGTTCACACTACACAGAATATTATTCTACTTTGAAGGATTACAGTTTTCAAACACTTACCTGTGAATGATGTATCTTGTTATGATTCCATTAGGTTTCTTAGGAGCTTTCCACGTAATCTTAATGGATTTTTGCCCAATTGCATAAATTAATGGGGAGTCAAGGTCCTCCGGTGCTGCTTCTGCAGTTACTTCACACGTGGGACTGCCGACACCGCAATTGCCTGTAATAAAACCAATATCGATATGAAATTGGAGTCACCTATTATGGCATTTACATAGCTCATGCAGCACATTATAAATGCCAATACATTATTTTCCATACATTTAGCCTAGCGCGTAATAATTCCAGCCTAGTGACACAATATCACAATATACGGTTATAAGAAGATTTCATGGTGGTGACTTCCTGCTCTCCAGAAATGGGAGTTGGGCTGGTCACCACTCACACAGTGATTGGTGTTAGGACCATGGTCATCTTTTAGCCATGTGGTCTGGAGTGGAAACAAATGAATGTTGAATGCTGGTGAGACAATGGAGTACTAGACAATCATATACCATCTTCTTTAAGGAAGTCAATTTATATCAAGACGTGGGGCCTGATTCATAAGTGATCTAATCTGCCGTTTTTTGCTTATCTTAAGCAAATCCACTCTGTTCATGCTCAGAAGAAGGAGATTAGAATCAAAATCCACTGCGTAAGTGAAGAATTTCTTAAGTTAAGATGAAAATCCATCTTAACTTCACTCTTATCTCCCTGATTCTTCTTAAAATAAGCATCTTAACTTTTGCACAAGATAAGATCACTAAAGAATCGGGCCCGTGAACTTGTTTCGATAGGAGAGGTTTAGAACATTTCAGGACTGCTATTGACTAGGACCACTCTTTGAAGAAAGAAATTGGCAGAGCTACCTCCTCATTGCCTCCCCTAGTTCCAGGATTTGTCGCAGTCCCCTTCTTATTGTGCGCTATCTATTGTGTGGCTCCATAAACGCACAACATGGGGAGCTTTAGCGCAGCAATCCCGCAAATGTCTGCATTAAAATATTACTCCCACTATATGTATAACATCTAAAACCTGATAGACAGAAGGCTTTCTAACAGTCGCTGTCTTACCATTTTGACAAGCTTGTAATCGGATGTAAACCTGAGCGCCTGGGATCAGGTCTTCCAAAATGATGAACTGTTTTTCTCCCGCTGGGTGAATTTGTGCATCAATGCTACCAGCGTTCAGCAGAATGTTATACTCCAAGCGTATGCTGGGATTATACACACCTGGTAACAGATACAGGAACACAATGTGAACATTCAAGAAATCGAAACATTGACAGCTGGGAAAAAAAACGTATTTGGAAATAAAAATAATCAAAAAAAAGGTATATAAAACGAGTTGCATATTTTGAGAATGTTCTTGACCTTACACAGGGGAATTAACCCATCTGTCCTCAAGATGAACATTGTTGGTGTAAGCAATTATTTGGAATTACGCTCCTCCTTTTATTGGTAATAATTTTAATTCAGGCTCATGATATTTGAGGTGACAACTACGTATCTACTAAAATAGCCAAATTAGTCTATGCTCCAAACACCCCCAGATCTACATAAATAACACCCTTTGTTGGTAGTCCACAACCATTCAGATTTTCGAAACTGTGGACCATAATATTAGTACTGTTGGTAGATATGCTACTAATCATTTATAGCCATTGAGGCAGCATGGTGGCTTAGTGGTTAGCACTTTTGTCTTACAGCACTGGGGTCATGAGTTCAATTCCCAACCATGGAGTTTATATGTTCTCCCTGTGTTTGCGTGGGTTTCCTCCAGGTTCTCCGGTTTCCTCCCACATTACAAAAACATACTAGTAGGCTAATTGGCGACTATTAAATTGACCTTAGCCTCTCTCAGTCTGTGTGTGTGTATGTTAGGGGATTTAGGCTGTAAGCTCCAACGGGGCAGGGACTGATGTGAATGAGTTCTCTGTACAGCGGTGCGGAATTAGTAGCACTATATAAATAGCTGATGATGATGATGATGATTCCACAAAGCCCATATGTTCCTCCCCCCACAGAAATCTTGGTGCACTTGCGAAAAATCAAGGCTTGGGGCAAATATGTCATTGTGTGTCGTTACTGAGACCTATTGTATTTATCAGGTAGGAGGTCATATACAAGCTAATAAAGAGTCATCTAAAAGTGGCAAAACATATATAATATTTACATTAAACAAATACAAAGAGAAAATAGTTTCTTTCAATATTTGTAAGAGTGTGACTGTACAGCCAAAAGCCTTTGTCATATTATATGTTTCATTTTTATCTGGTTGGATGAAACAGCACAAGGAAGAGCATATGAACCAATTTATCTTAAGTGCAAATGGCAGTTTTGTTATTTGGTGTCAGAGTTACCATGAGTGTAATGACAAGCTGCCAAAGCGGATTTTCATGTTCACTAAAGAACAAGGTTTTGGTGTTAATATTCTCAGCACAGCAGCTTTTCATAATTTACAACTCAACGCTGATAGTTTATTTAACATTTATGAACTTACAATGCAATCAGAAATTCATTATTATCCGTACAAATAAATAGTTGATATTTCACAACGGCTCTGGGTGAGAATCTGGGACACATGTCTCAATAAATGTTTTCTTCAGGAATAACTGAAGTACAATTTGTCAGAGACCTGAATAATTAAAGTGAAACTGTAAAAAAAAAAAAAAGAAAAGAAAAAAAAATACATGGCTGGAATGGGGTATCTTTTATACGGTATCAAATATTAGATCTATGGTGGTATAATACAATAGAGTTTAATCATTTAAGGCAGTGGTTGCCAAACTTTTGCAGTTCGCGGCACCCTTAGAGTCTCCATAATTTTTTCAAGGCACCTCTCCAAAATAATTACCAAACAGTCCCGTTTTACAAGTAGTTGGGTCATAAAACGTAATAATAAGTATTTAGGTCAAGAAAGAAAAACTTATTTAGTTGTATGCAAAAATAATTCACATAAATGCAAGGGAAAATAATATTATTATATATTTTTTTCAGTTATTTTTCTGTCAAAGAATAATTTACAGCTAACTCACACTGTGCCCTTCTTCATCTCCACACACTCTGTGCCCTCCTTCATCTCCACACACTCTGTGCCCTCCTTCATCTCCAAAGACTCTGTGCTCTCCTTCATCTCCACACACTCTGTGCCCTCCTTCATCTCCACACACTCTGTGCCCTCCTTCATCTCCAAAGACTCTGTGCTCTCCTTCATCTCCACACACTCTGTGCCCTCCTTCATCCACACACTCTGTGCCCTCCTTCATCCTCACACTCTGTGCCCTGCTTCATCTCCAAACACTCTGTGCCCTCCTTCATCTCCACACACTCTGTGCCCTTGCATCGTCATCCACACATTCTGTGCCCCTGCATCCAAACACTCTGTGCCCTCCTTCATCCACACACTCTGTGCCCTTCTTCATCTCCACACACTCTGTGCCCTTCTTCATCTCCACACACTCTATGCCCCCTTCATCTCCTCACACTCTGTGCCCTTCTTCATCCACACACTCTGTGCCCTCTTTCATCCACACATTCTGTGCCCTCTTTCATCCACACATTCTGTGCCCTTGCATCGTCATCCACACACTCTGTGCCCCTGCATCCAAACACTCTGTGCCCTCTTCATCCACACACTCTGTGCCCTCCTTCATATCCACACACTCTATGCCCTCCTTCATATCCACACACTCTATGCACTCCTTCATTTCCAAACACTCTGTGCCCTCCTTCATCCACACACTCTGTGCCCTCTTCATCCACACACTCTGTGCCCTCCTTCATATCCACACACTCTGTGCCCTCCTTCATTTCCAAACACTCTGTGCCCTCCTTCATCCACACACTCTGTGCCCTCTTTCATCCACACACTCTGTGCCCTTGCATCGTCATCCACACACTCTGTGCCCCTGCATACAAACACTCTGTGCCCTCTTCATCCACACACTCTGTGCCCTCCTTCATATCCACACACTCTGTGCCCTCCTTCATCTCCACACACTCTGTGCCCCTGCATCCACTCACTCTGCCCCCTCTGCGTCCACTCACTCTGCCCCTCTCTGCGTCCCCTCACTCTGCCCCCTCTGCGCTTCCTCACTGTGCCCCCTCTGCGTTTCCTCACTCTGCCTCCTCTGCATCCCGGGGGCCAGGAAGAAAAAAAGACCCAAAAAAACAAAAAGCTACCAATCCGGCGGCGCCCAGGACCCAGCATCCTCCTCTCTCCTGCCGCTTGTCACTGAATGTCGAGCGTGATGATGTCATGCCCGACATTCAGTGAGAAGCGAGGAGAGAGGATGCTGTTTTCAATTTTTATTCCTCACTACCTACATACAAGTCAGTGTAGTCCATTTCGCTAGATGGATTTCTTTGATTGGCTGTATTAGATACGGCTACTCATTGCTCTGGCACCTCTCCAGTTAGGTCAATCCACCTGTACTCTCCATTAAAAATTCATACTCTACAGTTGAGATCTCGGGAACTGAGCATTCCGCCAGTTGGGGGAATGAGTTGTCATTAAATGTCTTATCAGAGTGATGCAATAAAACCTTTTCAATAAAAACTATTTGATGGGAAGTCACAACCATCCCGTCATTTAATATTAAAAAAAAAAAAGATTGCCGCTGAAGTTGTCTTGGGAATTTGTTTTTTAAACACGTTTGTCTGTCTCTCAAATCACAATACTTCTATAATTATATGTGTTATGACCATGATATTCAGTTTAGAACGTTATAAAATGTTTTCAAGATCTATCAGTAAAAGCATAGTAAAATATATTCCATGCTGTGTTTTTATTAAATTATTTTCTTAATGTTAAAGAACACAAGAAACACAAAATTCTGTAACTTTATACTTTGTCAAAGGCAAATACATATCTGGCTACAATGTAACCATTGGACGTTCAAAATTGAAGCTGCCTTAAGTGAATGCGTCATAAACTATTAAGGCACCTTACCCACTGGCAATAAAAATTTTGCTTATACTAAACTTTTTTAACATCAGTAAAGGTATGCAGACGGGTATAGGGATGGAATCTTTTGGACACTGCACGCTCCATTTACTTGTGTATGCTTCACGTACTGCTGACCTCCACAAGGCCATTTTGTTTGACATTTCCCTAATGCCAGTGGGTAACCAACCTAATTCTGCCCCCATGTATAATGAATTTCTTTCTAATACCCCCTTATTATTATCTGGTGCTATCCCTAGCATTCTGTAACAACCCAGCCTACTCACCAATGGGCTTGGTCCTGTGGGGGAGAAGGAGGGCCAAAAACAAATGATCAAGCCCAGGGGCAAATGACCAGCATGCATGGGGGCGTGGCTATAATATTAGAGAGTGATTGGCTGCTCTCCAACTCTTCCTATCCCCATAATATACATGGGCAATGCTGTGTGCACTACTGTTCGGTGCACGCAGCTCTCCCTTCTCAAGCAGAGCCATGTGAAGCAGGGGCAGGGTCCAGCTATCTCATTTATACAGTGCCTCTGGCTTGGAGAGGGGTTTCCAGGCACTAGGAACCCCCATTCCCCCCCCCCTCGATTTGTCTATGAAGCCCTGCACTGGGCCCCTTCTGGTACCCATGGCTGTTGGGTACTAAGATAAAACTGTCAAAATATAGAGCAAACTCCTGTTGTACTATAAGTGCCAGAATGCTCCTATAGTTTATGAGTGTTCTTGCATGCCGGCGTAGAATGATAAATCCTACAGTTTGGCTCTGAAAGCTGCATGCAATATATGGCGGTTTTGCAAACCGCATACAAAACTGCACTTTAGTAAATTTCCCCCTTGATAAATGGGACTATTTGTATCCCAGTAAGGACTTCAAACTGCAAAAGTGCTTTCAGACCTTGTAGTTGTTATATTTGTGATCCCATATTCAGTTTTGTCTATTTAAATTGCACAGTTTACAAACGGTGCATCAATTCACACGAAAACCTGCAGTGTGGTCAATTTCACCAGTAAAAGTTAAAACGTTAAAGAGGAAAAAATAAAACATTAAATGAATATCAAAAAAATTGGATGCTTTTCCTGAACAGTATTGCACTAGGCCCCCAAAAAAAGTGCCAAAATTGCATAGATGCTAAATACGTCCTTGATTGGCAGGTTGGATGTTCTTTACAATTTTGAAGAGTGATATTTTACAGGTTTTGGACAGATGGATTGTTGGTCAATGATAAGGTGATTTTATATAAAGCAGGACAGCATATACTGAGCTCCGAGTGGAAGTGACAGCATTAGATCTGAATATTTAGTGCTATTTAGTACATGTCATATGTTTCCTCCAAGAGGTTTTCTCCCCATTAAGATGACTTTAAGTTATTGGCTTGTATTTGTATTTCTGCAACTTTTACTAATTGTATATATTTTTCATAGATTTATTTTTTATTTTTTTAACCATGTCTGTGCATCATAAGATAAAGTTGTATAATTGTGTTGCACTGGGATATGATACAATACTGCTGTACAAATATAGCTGATCCTATTGCTGCCTAAAATCTTGCAAGAAGCTATCTGGTATCCCCGTACTTGGGTGGGCTAGGAGATAAGGGGTTGGTGTAATTTAGGGCTGCACTGAATGTAACAATGGAAAAAAATCAGGAAAAAAACATATTTTGTTGTAAAATTAATTTAATCTAATATTCTAACAAACAAAAAACATATCTCTTCTAAAAAAACAAATTAAAAAAATAGTTTCAGGTGAAGCTAATTGAGCCATCTTCAAGAATGAAAATGCAGAAAGTGTTCTGGTCATTATGGTGCTAAGTCCCTCCAGTCATGAAAGAACAGGTGGTAATCGTTATTACGATTACCACTACTCCGACATGGAGAAACCCTACAAAGAAAATCCGAAATTATGAAAAATCGATTGGAAAATAAACAGACTTACCTTCAACCCGACGCTGGAGATCTCTGATTGGATCACCATGCTGACAGCAAGTGATTCCGATTGGAGAAGTGTTTGGCACTGCAGGCTGATGTCATCGCGACGTCTGTCAATAAAAATTTAAAGCTGCAATGTGGGGACCCCCTAAGGTTAAGCGTTTAAACACTTAACCCAACTTAAAATTTGTATTTCTGGTTTTCTTTGTAGGGTTTCTCCATGTCGGAGTAATGGACATCGGTAAACCCGAAAGGACTAATAGTAAAACATAATGCAAATATATGTTGTATACTGTATGTTATAAAAACAAATATTAACTCAACTTAAGCCTCCAAGCCGAAAATGAATACTATGAATTGCCTTACCTGGAGGGTCCCAAGCCACAAATATGGAATCGGGCCCCAGCACAGTGATATTGTACGGTACAGGGATTTTGTCGGGGGTGTCATTGGGTGTTTCCACAACATAGATGTCACTGATGTTGCTTCCTGCTTCGTTCCTGGCTTCCAGCTGGTATAAATACCTATATAAAACAAATAAATACAGGACCCTACTTGGATTAAAAGGATCAGACATGGGCAGTATGATACGTTTGTTCTGAACTAGAGATGCTCACTGACCCCCATTAACTGGTTTTGGATCTGGATTAGCTTCATGTTTTGGTTTTGGTTTTGGCAAAATCACCCTCATGTGTTTTGGTTTTGGATTTTTACAAAAAATCCTAAAATATGCTAAAATCACATATTTTTGCTCTCTTTTTGTTCCTACATTATTATTAACCTCAATAACATTAATTTCCAGTCATTTCCAGTCAATTTTGACCACCTCACAGGTCACAATATTATTTTCATATACTATCGGACAAATACTGCAGCGACCTGGCTGGATGGTAAGCGACAGAGCAATGACTCCAACACACAGCAGTTCCTAGCACATCTAGGACACATTGGCACACAGTGGCAGAAAAGAAAAATGGGGGTCCGCCCTCCCTCCCACTCTCCGTGATGTTGGATCTTAAAAAGTAATCCAAAACTCGCGAGATCCAACGACGTAACAATGAAGCTTTGCCTCGTTTTCAGTTCCGAGGGCACGCAACAGTATCCGCTCGGTACTCGGATCTGCTAAGTTCGGGTATGTTCGGTTCTCGGGGAACCGAGCCTGAGCATCTTTACTTCCAGTGTACACCTATGTCTGAGACTCTTTTCTGAAACAATGTTACTCTGTAATCCTTGAAGGAATTTTTACATTGTTATTTGGCATTTGCATGCGACTAAAACGAGCATTCGTCCTGAGCTATAAGAAAACAAAGACTGAAGTTCAATAGACAGCAAGTTTTTCCCAAGTTCTTTGTAAAACAGAAATATACAGCACGTTCATCACCCCAAGCTCACCCTATCTTCTGTCATGGTCATGAATGCAATACTAAGTTTTCACATGGAAGGTCTGGGACCCTTTAAATTGTGGGGCTCCTAATATAATATACCACTGATTTCATTTCTGCGACTTCCGTTGTACTCTATTCAATGCATTTGAAGCACTATGCTGCAAGTATAGGGATTATTGATCCCTACATGTTAGATCTTCAAATGTGTTTATCAGCAAATTGAACTAGGACCAACACAGGGTGCACACTATTTAAATTCATGCTCCATTGGGCAACTACAAATATGTGTTTGCGTGGGTTTCCTCCGGGTGCTCCAGTTTCCTCCTACACTCCAAAAACATTATGGTAGGTTAATTGGCTGCTATCAAAATTGACCCTAGTATGTGTGTCTGTCTGTGTGTGTGTGTGTGTGTGTGTGTATATGTTAGGGAATTTAGACTGTAAGCTCCAATGGGGCAGGGACTCATGTGAATGAGTTCTCTGTACAGCGCTGCAGAATTAGTGGCGCTATATAAATAAATGATGATGATGATGTGAACAAGGATAAAGCTCAATTAAGGTGTTGGGTGCTCACACGGTATAACACTGTATAGAGGGATGCACATGGCGGTCGGCCTGCGTCGTCCCTCTGTCTGACTTTTGTTCTGGGAAGCTCAGAAAGGATGCAGGATGGAGCACAGGCAGTAATAACTAATACAAGACACATTTAGGCTGGGCACACACTACAGTAATTTCATGCAATTGGGTCAGATATCGCATTAGTGTGTACTCTCCCACCATCATGTTTTATCGCACCAAAGAACATCATATTGTTTGATTTGGTTTTCTAGACTTCCTAAAAATCACGGTCAACGATGGAACTATGTCGAGTAAATTTGGAAGTGTGTACGCACTCACGACCAGCAGTGTAGGCAGATCTCCATAGAGTGTGCAGAGTCCTGATCTTATCAGCAGATGGTTATGAGAGATGAAGAGCACAGATCTGAAGGTAAACTCTGTAGGTGTGTCCACATAAATCTGCATGTTCATCGGGACTTTCAGTCATTGATAAAACTGTTACAGTAATTTTCTGTAGTGTGTACCCAGCTTTAAGCTCCTACCTGCAATCTGTCTGTGGTCAGAGGAGTAGGAACCAAAATTTTCATGTGAGGGTAACAGGCCAAGGACTACTGTAGAGCTTGGAGCCCCTTTTTCTTGCGATTTGCATCTCATTTTACAACAGTTATAACAGTGACTGTAGATATACAAAGACTTCCAATCCTATATTAATTTTTGTCAGTGTTTCAGGGGTTGGCCAACCCTAGATTCATTGTTTATTTTACTACAAATTATTCAATATTATTATTGAATTAACGACCAATTAGTACAATAGCTGTTAAATTGATAAATTCAATGTTCACCTTAAAAATTCATAGTCCTTAATCTAGTTTTTATTCAAATTTTGGTGACAGCCTAATCTCATTGATTGGGAGTATTTTTAAATCTATAGTCACTGTCTCACTGGTTATGATATGTGTTATAAATTTAAATTGCTATATCTCATGTTTGTTACTGGACGCACCGCACAAATTTCAGGATAAAAGTAAAGTGATTAGCTAGTTGGTCATCATCAATACAGGTTATTTATTAAATGTTTATGAACTGAACACTGAGGGATATATTTACTAAACTGCGGGTTTGAAAAAGTGGAGATGTTGTCTATAGCAACCAATCAAATTCTAGGGTCTGATTCATTAGTGATCTTATCTTGTGCAAAAGTTAAGATGCTTATTTTTAAGAAGAAACGGGGAGATAAGAGTGAAGTTAAGATAAATTTTCATCTTAATTTAAGAAATTTTTCACTTACGCAGTGGATTTTGCTTCTTATCTCCCTTTTCTGAGCATGCACAGAGTAGATTTGCTGAAGATAAGCAAAAAACGACAAATAAGATGACTAATGAATCAGGCCCCAAGTTCTCATTTATTTAGTACATTCTACAAAATGACAGCTAGAATCTCCACTTTTTCAAACCCGCAGTTTAGTAAATCACTCAGTTTTTTTAAAATAAACAAATCAATCAGTCTGTATTAAATCTATAGTAAGGCAATCTATATTAAAGAACATTTGGTAGTTATAGTAACACAATCTATCATTTTAAAAAAGTTTCACCAGTCTAGAACAGATACCATGACTTCATAAGATAGCATGAAGGCTTTTGAAGTTCATGGAGGGGGGGGGGGGGGCACAGTCTTTGCCCACCCAACAGAAATCATGCAGGAACAACTGCCCCCTCCAACCCCGTGGGTCCTACACCCTTGCCTGTGGTGCCTAAGTGTCAGACTTAAAGGCCCTTGGGAGCCTCAATGACTAGTGATCAATTTTAAATATATATATTTTATATACAGTCACAATACACTGTTGCGAACGCCAGTGTGTATTGATGATGGACAGACTTTGCAGAATAACTGATATGAGTTGGTAATATTTAGGAAACACATAGAAGAATGTAACAAAAGAAAAATAAATGCAGTTGGCAAACTTTTTGTGTTAAGTTAAAAAAAAACAAAAAAAAAACTTTTAACATTTTTTTTTTATGGGCTATCTAGTTTAATTCCTGAGAACAGCGGCGAATATAGCTGCAGTCAATACAAGTCTCTTCAATATATGCAATGACAGAAGTCTTGGAGGAGTTTTTGTCAATGCCTCTGAATGATTAAGCAATAATGATTTTTCCCTTTATAAAAGAGGAAGTAAAAGTCTTGTTTGTACCAAACCCAGATACAATATCATTGTTAATCATTGCTTGAAAGCTTAATATAGATCAGTGTTAAACATTACCTGCTGTTGGGCTGCAGGCCAACATCAGTGAAATTCAAATATTCTCCACTTCTTGTGGAAAGGACTGTCCCGTTCCGTATCAGTCTATACTGAGAAATCATCCCATTGGGCTTCTCTGGTTCCCTCCAATATAGTTCCAGCACTGATGAATTGATTGTGACGTGGCAAGGATCTAACCACACTCCTAGACCGTAAAAAGAACAGCTCTCATTGGTATTTTGCTGATGTTTTATGCAGTATTTCCACAATGGTTGTTATATATATTGTTGATTGTGCTGATTTTTTTTAAGGTTAAGATTAAGTCAATGCATCCACTTTGGTGCTTATTTAATGATACCGTAAAAAGAGCAATGTAACCCATAGCAAGCAATGAGATGGCAGCTTTTAGGAGTCGAGTGTAGCAAGACTAATGAAAGCTAATATCTGATTGGCTGCTAGGGCTTACGGCACATCATCCACTTTTGTTGTTTCATTAAATAAGTGTCATTCGTACCCTTACCCAAAAAAACAGTTATTTTTCCAAAAGAAATGAGTAAAAACAGTAAAAAAATAATAATATAGAATTATAAATGGTAATAATAATAATTATATTTATAAATAATAATAATAATAATAATAATAATACAACATAAAAAAATGCATTATTAAATATAATGCTGTAAAATACAGTGTTCTTAAGCAGGTTCAGACTGGCACTCTGACATTTGCCAAAAGAGCAGGTTTGCCTGAAAGGATTGGCAGGAGGCTAGTCTGGTTGCAAAACAGTCATTTTCAAGCCCAAGATTAATAAGAGTCTGCACCTTCCACTGTTTATGTCTCGATCTGTAGCTTCCTGCATTCCCCTCCTTCCCCTGTCACATGCAGTCCTGTCTTCACTAACACATCACTTACCTCCTGATATACTCTGTGCTGCTTGTGACCCTGCTCCTTCCACTGTATAACTCTCAGTCTGTGGCTTCCTGCCTCCATTCCCCTCCTCATATCATGTCACTGCCCCCGTCACATGCAGGCCTGTCCTCACTAACACATCCCTCATCTTCTGATATACTCTGTGCTGCTGTTTACCCTGCTCCTTCCACTATATAATTTTCAGTCTGTGGCTTCCTGCTGCCTCCATTACCCTCCTCACATCATGTCACTGCCCCTGTCACATGCAGTCCTGTCTTCACTGCCACATCACTCATCTCCTGATATTCACTGTGCTGCTGGGGGACCCTGCTCCTTTCACTATATAATTCTCAGTCTGGCTTCCTGCTACCTCCATTACCCTCCTCACATCATGACACCACCCCTGTCACATGCAGCCCTGTCCTCACGAAAACATCACTCATCTCCTGATACACTCTGTGCTTTTGGGGACCCTGCTCCTTCCACTATATAACTCTAAGTCTGTGACTTCCTGCTGCCTCCATTCCCTTCATCACACCATGTCATTGCCCCGGTCAAATGCAGCTCTCTCCTCACTAATATAATCCGATGAGATCCAAGCACTCATCTCCTGCTACTGTAAACATTCTGACAATCTGATTGGCTATTGTTTTTTCTATCCCCGCCCACTTTAAAACTGAAGACATCCCAGTTGTTGAAGATTTAATACAATAAGGTGCTCAGACCCTAGTCAAATGCACCATAACAGTGACGGCAGAGAGTCACCCATATGGAGGGTGTCAGGGAAGGGGGAGTCTCAAGAAAGCCACAAATGACAATTGTATTAATAAAAATGACTTACCTTGAGGAGGGGCTTGTGATGTGTTACCTGACGACATCTGACTGTTATTGCATCCAACAGAGGTGCACGCTGTAAGGAAGAAGACGTATTTTGTATAGGGCTGAAGACCTACAGGGATCAAAATAAAAAAACATTGTAACAATTCTTATAAAATAAAGACAGATATTTATTTAAAAGTAATTCCGTATGGCCCTATTTTTAGCATTTTCAAATTAAAGTGAAAGTAAATCCTGTGTTTAGTTCCACGTTAAGTAGAAGATTTTCCTACTATGCAAAAAACCAGTATAGTTTTCCGACTATAAGCTTAAACCAACAGGAAATTATTTTAGTCTAACTATTAATTGATGAGATTAGCAAGGATGCTTTCTATGCCAATGAGTCAAGTCTTACAATTAGTATGTATTACCAGTAATGCCACCCTTCCTAAATAATTATTCATTTTTATATTTCAAAGCAGGTTTGTCCTTTGTTTTTAAGTGCAATTCTCTGTAATTTTCTCGAATATGAGGCTATTAGAAAAGAAAAATTGTTGATGTATGGCCAAAGTCTGCACAGACATTGTAACACTACCTTTGAAATCTCTGTGAAATGACACTAAAATATGCTTTTATATCTTATACTTCACACCCACTTCCTCTACAGACATAGTTCCATACATACGTGCAAGAGAACTTCAGACTTGCAAGAATTCTTAACTCCGGATGCTCTGATTCCTTTCTTCTGTCGATAGTTAAAACAATAATCTTCTTTGATACTAACTTTAATAATTCTCTATTCCTCCTCCTTTCCCTCATTCAAAACAATACTTTTTTATTATTATTATTATTACCATTTATTTATATAGCACCACTAATTCCGCAGCGCTGTACAGAGAACTCACTCACATCAGTCCCTGCCCCATTGGGGCTTACAGTCTAAATTCCCTAACATACACACAGACAGACAGACAGACACACAGACAAACACACAGACAGCAAAACAGACACACAGACTAGGTTCAATTTGTTAGCAACCTACCAGTGTGTTTTTGGAGTGTGGGAGGAAACCGGAGCACCCGGAGGAAACCCACTCTTCTCCTCTTTTACTCCCAATACAAAAGAATCTTCTTGCACTATGACAGTCCCTGTTTACAACAATTACTTTCCCCTCCCTCACAATAATCTGCCTTTGTGTCTTCAAGTTCTCATGCATACTCTAACCCTGGCGACGTTCAATAGGGTCTGTGCAATGAGATTGCCAACACGGTCTGAACAATGGGCCTTGTGTAGTTGGACGCAAGTCAATTTTGTGTAAAATATGTGCTTCGCTACTACGCATGTGCACAAAAAAAACTTACACTTGCATCCATATGAGTCAGTCGCGACTTGCTTCTACGACTCCTTACATTTATAGAGGCGGATGGGGGGAGGAAAGGACAGTGCTAGTGTAGTCCAAGTAAAGTAAGGGCATGTTCAAGTATTTGTGTCAAACTCTACATGAGGCCCAGTGTGTGCAATTGGTCACTTGTATTAGTCTAATTAATTTAATGTCCTTCGAAACTAAAAATCAGTTTAATTTTTTTTATTAATATTTTTGTAGAAGGGTGACAGGGCGGTTTGGGATTTCAAATTAATTGTACCTTAACTTTACATTAGGAACAGAAGGAAATCTTTTGTAAGGTTTAACAATTTCCCTTTAAGTTACCAGGATATTACAAGTGGAACTTAGTAAAACTGAACAAAGATAAAGGCACCTTATTCCTCTGACAATCAGTCGACATATGCATTCACTAATAGCTATAAATCTGCTCAGCCCCCGTAGCTCGATAAACGTAAACTGAAAAATGTCAACTGTGTTGTGTAGAACAGCAAAAGTAATGTCAAAAGGCAAAAGAGAGATCTTTAATTAACCGCCTGGAATCAACACAAAACAACTTACAGCAGTCACATCAGACTGAAATCGTCCTGTGATTATAATGCATCTTTTTCCATTTGAAGGATAGAAGGTGCTTAAAACTGTGGATGCAATCTTTAAATGACCTTCGGGGACAGCTACTGCCAACTAAAGAGAGCCTGTGAACCCATTTGCAGAGCACAGCATTTTCCTCCAGGACAAAAACAGTCACCAATTAGTGACAGTCACATATCTGCCAACCCCCTTACACTAAATCAAAACCCATGCACAACCACTCTAAAATAAAATAAATCAATTAGTTTAGGAAGACACACACAATAGAGGCAGCGGACATGGACTGGATTTATGTCTCCCTACTTCAGGCAAAGAGAACTTCTGGAGAACCGATCTGTACAGTGAAATAAATATAACGACAGACAGCTATGGTGACATCTGGGAGCAGAAGAGATAGGGCCACGGTGCATGTAAAGCTTTTGATGCTACCACGTCTAATAAGAGCCCTAAAAGTTTTATTTTTAACTCATAAAGGATTGTTTGTTTTATTTTCAAAGAGACGTCATCATTTAATCATCCACATCCATAATTTTGATTTAGGGGCACATTTTTAAACGGAACCTACATTTATACATATTTGGAGTTACTGGGAATAAAAGGACAAATTGGGATTATTAGAATAAACTGATACACAATGGGGGTGGTTGGTAAACATTAACTGCCATAAGTTTTAAACGAAACAAATAAGTTGATAATTTCGGTGGTAGAGAAATGTGAGCCGTGTTGTCATGACAATTGACACAACAGTTCTAGTTAATTGAAAAATTAATCAGATAGCGCTCACTGTACTAAGTGGTTGCATATTGTTGTGAAAGGCTGTCCCACATCTTTAGTCACTGACTTCAAGTTTTACGAGAAAGGTAAAATTAGTTACATTTTCAAAAATATTTACCTCATGTGGCATTTGGGCATGGAATTCCCCCTATCATATTTGTTCCATTGGCATACCCCTATCTTACTTGTTACGCTCAGAATTCCCCTATTATACTTGTTACGCTCAGAATTCTCCTATTATACTTGTACCACTCGAAATTCCTGCCATCAAATTTGTTCCATTGAAACACCCCTATCATACTTGTTCCGCTCGGAATTCCCTCTATCTTACTTGTTCCACTCAGAATTCCCCCTATTTTACTTGTTCTGCACAGAATTCCACCTATCTTATTTGTTCTGCTCAGAATTCCCCCTTACTTATTTCGCTCGGATTTCCCTCTATCTTACTTGATCCGGTCAGAATTCCCTCTATCTTACTTGATCCGCTCAGAATTCCCCCTATCTTACTTGATCTGCTCAGAATTCCACCTATCTTATTTGTTCTGCTCAGAAATCCCTCTATTTTACTTATTTCGCTCGGTTTTTCATCTATCTTACTTGATCTGCTCAGAATTCCCTCTATCTTACTTGATCCGCTCAGAATTCCCCCTATCTTACTTGATCCGCTCAGAATTCCCCCTATCTTATTTGTTCCGCTCATAATTCCCCCTATCATACTTGTTCCGCTCAGAATTCCCTCTATCTTACTTGATCCGCTCAGAATTCCCCCTATCTTACTTGATCCGCTCAGAATTCCACCTATCTTATTTGTTCTGCTCAGAATTCCCTCTATTTTACTTATTTCGCTCGGTTTTTCATCTATCTTACTTGATCTGCTCAGAATTCCCTCTATCTTACTTGATCCGCTCAGAATTCCCCCTATCTTACTTGATCCGCTCAGAATTCCCCCTATCATACTTGTTCCGCTCAGAATTCCCTCTATCTTACTTGATCCGCTCAGAATTCCCCCCATCTTATTTGTTCCGCTCATAATTCCCCCTATCATACTTGTTCCGCTCAGAATTCCCTCTATCTTACTTATTTCGCTCGGAATTCCCCCTATCATACTTGTTCTGCTCAGAATTACAACTATAATTTTTAGTCCAAATCTAATTCTGTGGAATCTACAAATCCATCATCCAGCTATAGGGGGTGAAGGAAAAACAAATGTCAAAGATTGCATCGCAGGACCCTCTGCAGCACCACCTGCTCTGCCAGAGAATTAAATTCAAGCTTAATTCTGCTACAATTTCGCTCATCTTATTTCAGCACTTTTACTTTCTTTGTTCTCAGCACATAAGGAACAGCACTACAAACTAAGATAGACAGTGTCATCATTACAAATCCCAGTCAGGTAAGACTGGGATGGCAAAAGTGATATATGTCAGTGTATAATACCCATTCATCACTTTAACGTGTATGGATAGATTCCTAGTTCTTGGAGTTTTACTATGAGCACTTTCATTTTTTGATTTACATCTACATTATGTAGCGTTAAAGAGGGAATATTTGTTATCTATTTTGTGTGTAAATGATTTGCACAATTTTTTTTTACTGTTTCATCGTTTGGAGTTTTTCTCTCGCAGTTTGTGTCACTTTTTGCAAATAGAACGTTGGAACAAATGTTCATTAAACCATATAGAAATGTCAATTGACCTTTTTATACAGTAAAATTCCCTGGAGATCTCTAGTACTGATGAAAATGAGTCTTGTGTGTAGTCTAGGCTAGAGGTGGCAAAACTCAGTCCTCAAGAGCTACGGACAGTTCATGTTTTCAGGCTGTTTGCAGAAACAGGTGGGATAATTACTGACTGAGCCAAACAGATTAGGCTGGGTCAGTAATTATCTCACCTGTTTCTGCAAACAGAAATCCTGAAAACATGAACTGTTGGTAGCTCTTGAGAACTGTGTTTGAGCACCTCTGCTCTAGGTAGTCTGAGAATTGTGAATGAATGAAGCCAGGGACATTACAAAGTCAGACTCAGTGAGCCTGCGCTCATTGTGAATCTAAATGAATACCGCAAAATAGCAAGCCCTAAATTAATGTTATTAAAACATTGATTAAAGCACAGTTTTGTTGTGCCATTCACTAAGGCATGTTTTTACAGAAGGCCATTGGATCTTTGCATCAGAGATGGCAACGTCCGAGAGGTGTACAAGATCTTATTTATTCTATAATACTGCTCAGTTTGGAAGCAGTTATGAACTGAATCAAAGGTCTTTTTAACCTAGGATGGATTAAGTTCTCCTGTTCTGTGATCGCACAGTGCAATATGGCTAATGGGAAGAACCAAAAAACTGGACAAAAACTGGACAAAACCAGCATTGTAAAAAGAATCACAAAATGACGGATTTCATATTATGTCATACCTAGCGATGACTAAATACGGAACCATGCCGTAAATCATAATGTCATTTGAGGCCTGATTAAATTCTGCCTGGGACTACCAACGTCCAACGGATGAGTCTATACCATACTACACGTCATTAATCTGAAGATATATTTAAAGATAAATAATGACTGAAACCGCACTGAAGCAAGTTATGGAGGAAAGCCAAGGATTTAACATTTAAGATAGAAAAGATTTCCGTGGCAACCAATTATTCAAATTCCCCTGAAGGGAGTCGTGGAAGCTCTTCAAGAATAGCGCCATAAAACACGAATCATTATAACTACATTTCTCAAATATTCAGTGTAAAAAAAGCACTTATTATGGTATCATATAAAACAGCTCACAGCATATATCATTCACGGTTCCTTCTGCACATTACACCTGTGCAAATAAAAAAAAAAGCGCAGCGGTTATCAATTATCCTCAACATTCAGACAGGACCCCAGATGACCTACTGACGTGAAGCATGTAGGATGATCATGTAAGGCTTTCCTCTGTTAATTACAACAGGGGTATGTTGTCTGGAGCAATACGCACGCCTGTCACTCAGGAAAATCTTTTGTAATTTAATTTGTCTGAACTGCGGTCATTTGAAAGCATGCCAAGAGTCAGAATGGGCTTTTTGTTGTATTTTCTAGTGTGTCTCTGGGTTAACGAGAGGGCAGATGGAAAAAAACATCATCATGTTTACCATATACCTGTACACCGTACTGTAACCTGATGCTATATGACTATTATACTGTTATCAGAATTTATCAGCATGAAATAAGAGACATATTTAATTATCTAATATCTCTTGTTAGTTTAAGCACTATCCTTGAAATGCTGTTTACATGGACATATATTTTCTACCAGTCTCCGTGCTGAGTGTAGGATGAAGCGAAAAAACTCCCTATCGCTTGCCTAAGCAATAGGCTATAAGCTTATTGCCCTTTAATTAATTGCCCCCTTAGTGCTGATTGGTTGTTGTCAATATTTAGAAATGCAACATGCAGAATGACAATGTTTTACTGTTCTGTCGAAAAGCAAAGTTGAAACAATTCACTCATTTGAATTGTAAGCTCTTTGAGTCAGGGCCAAAAAAAAATATTTTCCTTTCTACTGTAGTCAGTTATGTACTAACTTATATAGAGAGAGTCTTTAGTTTACACAGTCAGCTTGGCACACATAGCTCAACTGGCTTTGTAAACAGATGCATTTTAAAGTGCTTGTATCTCTTTAAATTTCTGTGACTCACAAAGTTGAGTATATGCTGAACACATCTCCGTAGCCTCTTCACTTTATATTTGAAACAAACTATTGAAATTGTGTAATGGTGCTCTAAAAAGTATGACATCTATGATTCACAGCTGAATATTAACATTGTAGTTATAGCAAACAAATTATATATTAGTATATTCGTATTACTCTATTAACAAGTACAGCAAATCGGAAAACTCACCTACTGCCAAGCTTCCAAAAACGTGTTTCACTCTCTCCTGCCTCCCCCTCCAACTCATTTGTAAGGTAATAGTAATACCACAAGGTGAAACAAATTGTTGTGTACAGGGTAGGGGAGGTATGCAGTAATAAATGATATAAAAGGTCTTTTATTGACAAGCTGCCATGTGCTGTTTGCATTAGAGAATCGGAGAAGATGATAGTCGCTGGCCATGGGCTCCCAGAAGCATTCAGCTCAGTGAGATAGCAGAAAAGGCCTCAGTTTACTTAAAGCATTGATAACACCTCTAAATAATTAACTGAGGACTTCCGTCTTCAATTACTTAATGCTTTTTTTTTAACATCTTTAGAGGATTATAAGCAATTTATGGATTTCACATGACAAGCACATTTACCACAATTCCCACAAACCATTTATGGGACAATATATCCATAGCTTTGATGTAATTAAAATAAGCACGTTGTTTATGCCTAATGGTAGCATCCTCCACTTTCTGCTACAACAGACAAAGACGACGCCTAACAGGAATCATAATAAAGTCTTTCAGCGTCTCATAAAATGTAATGTGATTACACATTACTCTGAAAAGTGAGACATGTAGTGTATTTTTATTATTACTTAAGTACTGAACACTTTAGTAAATATTTGCATTATTTTACATGTTTTATTTCTAAATGTTTTTAATTTATTTTCTATTGCTAAATGTTTTCATTTTTCTTACTATTTCGAAATGTTTCAATAGAAACTAACTTGTAAATTAGAAATATTATGACCAGACTTACATCTTTTCTCAGAAGGACCTCAGTTTTAAGTTTTTTGAAAAAATAAATAAATCTGCAGGCAAATAATGAATTATGATTCTGAAAATTGACTTTCAAGTTTGCAATAAAAATGCATTGTGGAACAATCTGCGTAAGTGTCCTATGTATTATAGATGAATTTGTTGACTTTTTAGGGGGTGGAAAACTTTTGCAAGCAACCGTATTTGTCAGTAACCTTCTAGAGGACTGCTAAATGATTTTATGTGTGTTAATTTCTTTTATGTGACATCAGAGTACATCAGACACTATAAGCAATATCTGGTGAATGACCCTACAAAAGTCTATTATTACTTTGTGCCTATGTTTAGTGACCTATAATAACCATACCTAGGGGTATATTTACTAAACGGCGGGTTTGAAAAAGTGGAGATGTTGCCTATCGCAACCAATCATATTCTAGTTATCATTTATTTAGTACATTCTACAAAATGACAGCTAGAATCTGATTGGTTGCTATAGGCAACATCTCCACTTTTCCAAACCAGCCGTTTAGTAAATATACCCCTTAGTCTGTGACCACGGTCCAGCTCTACTGAGCTCACAGAACCAGCTGTAAGGTACTTAAGGCATTGAAGGAAAGCCAGTAAGCTACAGCGTTTGTCGTACAACAAGACTACCATCCACCCTAGGTGATCCATGGCACCCAACTCTAACACACCCATTCCACCAGTAAATAAAATGATCTGTTTGATGCTGCAAAGCATACATTAAAAAGAGACAGTATGGAAGGAAAGACAGCCAGCCTCCCTTGCATCTCTGCCGCCCTAGGTCCAGGCCAAAGTTACCCACAACTGGAGACTTGTACTTGGCTGCTGTACATGTTCCCCAGGATTTATTTGCACATACCTGATAGTGTATACTGCTTCTTTCCCGAAGTGCTGCTATAGATAAGTCCTTTATCCACCTGGTGGATCTGATATTCTCTGATGTTACCATTTGTTCTTTTCGGAGACGTCCAACTGAGATGCAATGCTGTAGCACTCACAGTCGTAATGGCGGCCGGAGAAACATTTTCGGGAACTCCTTGTTCAATGGCTGCAATCACCTTTTTAATTTTTTTGTTTACAAACACAAAACACATTAATGTACTGTAAAAAATGTTAAGCTTTAAATATTTTTTTGTTCATTATTATATATAGGCGCTATGTAAATAACATTTAAAAAATAATACATATTTAAAGAGCACAACTGCAGGTCTGCAGCAATAGAATACTAGGCTACAATATATGCTCATCACACAGCTCGTGAAGTTACCAGTCAATTAAATCTCAAAAGGATCCAATAATTAAAGTGAATTCCATTTTCCAAGAGGCTACATCAACTTACAAAACATTGTTTTATAAAAAAAATGGAATTATTAAAAACAGCTTCAATATCTCTATGGCCCATCATAAGGTGAATTCTGGAACAAACCTTTGCACTGTCTAAGCACCCAGCTACAGTGCAAGCTCTCAGCTGATAGGTGTATTCTTTAAATGGCTGGATCCCGCCTTGATCTTCAAAACTTTGCTCTGATCCATTAAACTGCACAAATCCATCACGCAGAAGAACATAATAAACAATACCTGCATAAAGATCACATCCATGTGAACAATGTGCATTCAACGTACGTATCCCTTCCCAAGAGAAACGAGGTCAGTACTGGCTGTGAGTGTGGGGAGAGCCATTTTTAAAAGTGAAGATTTCCCAGCATGCAGTGCGCTCTCTGTGTGTACCGTATAAGGCAGTAAGGAACGGATTCGCGTCGAAACACAAAATGGGTGTAATTTCCGTGTTTAAAAAGTGTGCGCAACTTTTGCGCAGTTCCGCTTGTATTCAAATCCAAACTTTTCTTAAGATACGAATTTGAATAGGGATGGAGATACGTTCTCTATAAACAGTACTTACTTTCCCTAAATGTAGGCATACCTACAGGCTGAAGTATGATTTAGGAATAATTGCACTCCAATTACTACATGTGTATTGACAACAAGTGCACAACTTTTATATGATCATAAACTAAAACAACAACTGGCAACAATATAAAAACAAACCAACGGAAAAAGAACATACATATACACACACTCATATATATATATATATATATATATATATATATATATATATACATATAAGTTAACCCGTGCATGATACTCATGCATTCTAATCAAATCAAGATACTTAAGGTCTTAAAAATGTTCTTGTCATGCATTTGGGCCTAGCCCAGGCCTCCTCAGGGGAAGATCGTTACTTCCCAACGCAAGCGCCCTTTTTAATGTGTGTTCATGAGGTAAAATTACCTCACGAAAATGAGTTTGACCCCTCAACTTGTAAATTTAGCCTTTACTACCCCTCCCACGGGGGAAAGGGGGGATGATGGAAGTTAACTGACTTGACTATTCTAATTTTTTTGTCAAATAATGTCAGTATACCAAATTTCAGGTCAATTGGATGAGCCCTTTCTGAGAAAATAGTTTTTTACACACACACACACACACACACACACACACACACACTAACGCACGCCTCTACACATGTGTGTTCATGAGGTAAAATTACCTCCCGAAAATGAGTTTGAGCCCTACAAATTTCAGCCCTTTTTGAATTTTTTTCCCCACACACACTAAGAATTTAGTAGGTCAGTGTATAACTCTGCCCAGCAGGTGGCACTGCAACTTGTTTTTTTTTTTACACACACACACAGACGCCACTAAGCATTTATATATTATATATATATATATATATATATATATATATATATATATATATATATATATATATATATATTCATTCATTCATTCATTCAATATATTTGAGTTTATTTTACTTCATCTATTATTAAACCCATGGCTCTCCAGATGTGGCAGACTATCTCTGGGCTAAGGTGACTTTTCTGTTGTTAAAATTATCTTGACAAGGTTATGATATTCCTCAACCACCATCTTAATTTCCCTACATTACCCTATTACCAACCTCTACACTGCTAACGCAAGACAACAACTCTCTGACCAACACTGCTACACACACAGCCCACTCAATACTTTTACCTTTGCGTTCTAGCTGGTCCATTGTGCAATATGATGTAGCACATGTCCTTGTGTTTTAAACTCCCATTGTCCTATAGATTGTAAGCTTGTGAGCAGGGTTCTCTTACCTCTCTGTCTGTATGTATTACCCAGTATTGTTTTATTAATGTTTGTTCCCATTTGTAAAGCGCTACGGAATTTGCTGGCGATATATAAATACATGTTGATGATGATGATGATGATGATGATGTGGCAGTGTACCTTGGCTGCCTTGGTAGTTTTTCGCACATAAAAAACACTATTTAATTAAAAAAAAGTTAGAATCCTAATATGGAACTTGGAACATGCTCAGTCTTACCATTCAATCTGGAGGGTTCTTGCCAGCTCAGAGAAATCACATCTTTACGATTGGCCACTGTGGCCCACCTTGGGGGACTTGTCCCCTGAGGTCTATCCTGATTGGTAGTAACTCTGCTCACATTACTGAGACCATAGCCAACACTTGTCCAGGTTGATATTCGGTATTCATAGGTAGTATAAGGATCTAGACTGATATCTAGAAAACAGAACACTTGATATTAAGCAGGTGCAGAATTTAAAACGTACTGTGATATTAACAAGGAGATCTAAACAGAGAGAAGCGCAAATATTCGATAAAATTATATATAATGTAGCAAGAATGTTTTCTTTTAAATACGGAAAAGAAGTTGTAAGAAGTCAGCTGCCATTGGATCAAACAAACAGGTGGTGTAGAATTAAAAAATAAATAAATAAAAATTATATATATATATATATATATATATATATATATATAAATATACACACACACACACACACACACACACACACACACACACACACACACACACACAGTCTACCAGGGTCTTTTCTGACCTACAGAGCGATACACTAATAAAATAATGCAAAATAAAAGCTATTAAATAAAATAAAAAATATTCACATTTCTAGCACCATATAATTTTTTTAAAAGTTATATAGTGCTAGAATGTTTAATCCATACAATTGAAATTAATATAAAATTTAAATACTTTTTTTTATTAAGAATGCCACTAGAAGAAAGTCATTATCTATCACAAACAATAAACTGTTAACTTACATACCCTGAATAATGAAAAAATATTATTGTTTAACATTACGAACATAGTGGGCCTGATTCCTTAAGGAAAGTAAGGCAAAAAAAATGAGTATGTTTTCTCTTGGACAACCCATGTTACAATGAAAGGGGTGCAAATTATTTTATTATTTTGCACATAAGTTAAATACTGGCTGTTTTTTCATCTAGCACACAAATACTCGATAGCCTTATTACACTGAAATTTAAAGTTGATCTAGGACATGCCCTACCCCAACTATAAATCTGTCCCTAAAATTTAAATTTATATCCCCCTCCAATGTAACATGGTTTTGCCAAGGTGCAAAGTTACTCTTTTTTTTGCTTTCCTTTCCTTAATGAATCAGGCCCAGTACCTTATGCTGCAGGGATGCTTTGAGAACGTACTTTGAACGTTCTGTACAAGATTTTATGTAAACTTTTAACTAACCTTATTTTTCAACGTGTGTGTGTGGGGGTTAAGTGAATAGGTAAGGAAAGGAAGTGGAAAAAGGCAAGTCCAGATCATTTATTTTACTTGTGCGCAATCTCTCGCTCACAAGTAGATTATATATAACCAAAGTAGATTGATTATAAATACCCATGCTATATATAACTACTATATATAATTGATTTTCTCACCAAGAAATGGTAGAAAATGTAATAAAATAGTGTGCTAATTATCTTATTATCGATTGGGAGTCAATATAAAAATGTGTGAAAATCCTTTTTAAGCTTTGTAGTTCCTTTATTTAGTAATAACTTTTATTGCAGCATTTTACTGATTCTCACCTCCGATTTCCCATCTTAATTCCATGCTTATTTTAAATAATTTTACTCATCAAAATTTGACTTCCAAATTTTCAATCAAATTTACATCAGAAGACCTGTCACATATAAGCATTAAAGAGCCACTGGTCCAATGTCTTGGAAGTGTTCGCAGTCCGAAATGTTTCCGGTTTGTGTATTTACTTCTTGGTTCAATCATTTACTGCTCCAAAGTTATTAGGAATTAAATATATCTTCTTTCATATGTTGTCACACTTATGAAAGAGAGTACTAGATATTTGTTCATGTGACATTATTGGTAATTAAGTAACATCATTAAAATGATCTTACCAGTAAAAAAATATTTATTTGCTCCTCCGGTGTGAATGATTTCCTCATCAGACAGACACATAGTGTGGTCTTCCAGCTGGTTTGAGTTATCATTTATGCTAATTTTTGCCCAGAAACAGGAATCTGTACTAGAATTAAAATGGCAATCTCCACAATACGCACTAGAAGACGTTGACCACGGACATAAAATACCTGAATGGCAGTTTTCTTCCTGGTAGAGAATGAAAAACAAAAAGAAACTCTAATCAAACAGAGAAATTCATAAACAAATTGTATTTTTGATAGATAACAACTAATACTAAGTTAAACTTCACATCTAAATCCTTTCTCCAGCATGAAAATGTGGAAAAATAAAAGATCTAAAAATGCGAACATAAGCAAGGAAATAAAAACAAATACATGGAATATGTTATACCAGGAATGGTAGAATTGTGGACCGAATAAGACTGATTGAATAGTCCCTGTGGCCTGCACACACTGATATTCATAAGCCACAACCAATAATCATTAGGCACGGCCAATATTCAAAAGCATGACCAATATTCATGAGGCACGACCAATATTCATGAGGCAGGACCAATATTCATTAGGCATGGGCAATATTCATGAGGCATGGGCAATATTCATGAGGCACTTCCAATATTCCCAATGATGAAAAATGATTTGACGTGGTTATTTACAAAAATCCTTCAGTCGGGACAGTGGTTTCAATCTGAGCCTTTCCCGGGCGAATAGTCTATAGTAAAGTGATCAGTTTACTTCCAGGATATTACCTGGCCTTTGTACATGCTCAGAGTACAAATTGCGAGAGGAGGGAG
The DNA here is from genome assembly GCF_038048845.1 of Mixophyes fleayi. Classification (NCBI taxonomy): domain Eukaryota; kingdom Metazoa; phylum Chordata; class Amphibia; order Anura; family Limnodynastidae; genus Mixophyes; species Mixophyes fleayi. Next base: position 330,131,257 of record NC_134404.1, read on the forward strand.
GGGAGAGCACGAAGGCTGCCTGGAAGGGATCCGAAGATCCCTCTCCTGGTAATGCACTCCCCATAGGTTAGAACGGCTAACGACATCTTCATATGGTGTTAGCTGTTGGGATTAAGCTCCAAAAGCTTGACCCCTCTAATTTTAGATAACCCCTGTGTTAAACTTTTGTTAAATGGTCTATTAGCTTAATTTTGCCTAAACTATGCGGAAACAGGCGTTTCTGCGTGATTTAGTGGTTGATAAAAAGGTCCCTATGTCTTTCCACATCTATATATGAAACATGTAACAGAAAGATACACTGATCAAAATGAGCCAGAAATTCTTATCACTTAATGGGAGAAACTTATGAAATTTGGTGCACAGGTAACAGTACAAACAATGATACTGCAACACGTATAAACTAAACTTAATTTCCTAAAATATAATCATCAATCATTATCATCAACATTTATTTATATAGCGCCAGCAAATTCTGTAGCGCTTTACAATTGGGAAATTAAAGTTACAATCTGATTGGTTACTATATGTTCCAGCATCTTTTTTTTCAGTTTCATATGAAGGTCAAGGTAGGTTATGTTTTATGATGTACCTATTTTTGCCTAAATGCACCCATTTTTTGGCAATATGGTTTAGGGCTTTGTTGAGGGCAACAAAAATTGCATCTTCTAATGGATGGAGCTGGGTGCGCTTTGTACCATACAGTCATGAAAAAAGTAGATTTCGTTCTGCAGGACAAGTTGTTCAAAGGAGACTCAAGGGGTGTAGAGGACAAATTTACAAGGGTGTTCCCTAGTCAGTGGGGGGGAGACACACAGCATTTTTTTCCCACTACTTGAATTTGATATTTAGATTGGATCGCATCTGATACTGGAAAAGTAAATATCTTTTGCAGAAGGGGTGGTCCTAAAATGACAGTAGGCGGGGCTTTGAAGGGATGTTTTTACTCTTTCCACCGTGTGCATTTCCAGCCCACAAATAAATGCGATTTTCTGGGATGTTCCAAGAACCAGAAAGTAAGTGTGCACCTATATGATAAGGAGGTAAATTTGCGCAAAATTAAATGTGCTGTGGGACCACATTCTTTTCTGGTTTGCTAATGAGCCCCACTGTATTTTATTTATGCAACTATTGGTAGTGCTGTGGTACTATGGTTAGCATTGCTGTCTGACAGCGCTGGCATAATGGATTTAATAGCAACCACGGCACTATATATGTGGAGTTTCCATGATGTCCCCTTTTTACATGGATTTTCTCCCACGGTCCAAAACATACTGGTAGGTTAACTGGCTAACAAAATGGACCCTAGTGCGGATGCGGAACTAGCAAGACTTGGGCCCCGGTAGGAGGGAACCAGGGCCCCTGACCCACTGCATCTGCCATGCAGTGGGCCCTATTATCTCCATGGGCAACTGCTGCACCTATGGTAGTTCCGCCACTGCCGCAGTGTGAATGTGTGGTTGGGGGTGTGAGCGGTAGGGAATTTAGATTTTAAGTTCCAGCTGGGCAGGGATTGATGTGAATGATAACTGTCCTCTGTACAGCGCTGCAGAATATGATTGGCGCTAAATAAATAAATAATGATAATAACTAGCAAATGAACTATAGAGTCACAGGTCTATATGTAGATTTTGAGGACTACAGACAGGGCCGGTGCTAGGGTCCACGGCGCCCTAGGCATTTTTAAAAAAGCGGCGCCCCCCCCCGCAAAATTCGCCCCCCTCCTCCCTCCTCTCCTTACCTTGTCTCACCACCGCCGCCTCTCTGCTCCGTCTCCTCCCCTCCACTCACTGACACTAGTAAGTGGAGGGGAGGAGACGGAGCAGAGAGGCGGCGGTGGTGACAAAATAGCCTCTTCCCCCCTCCCCGTGCATCTGATGCTGTGCGGCGGCCGTGACAGGTATGGTCAGCGGTCGCTGCACAGTTTTAAAGTCTTTTATTATTCTGTGGCGCCCTCCAGGTGCCCTCCAGAGCCCGGCGCCCTAGGCAAGTGCCTAACCTTGCCTAATGGGAGCGCCGGGCCTGACTACAGAGTAAAAGTGAAATATATATGTATAGGTCCAATATCAACTGCAGCTACTTAAAACATAAGAGGAATAAATAGTTATCACAACAGACAGGTGGGCATTTTTTACCCATTGCAATAGATAACAAATAGGAATTTTAATCTTTCTGGACAATCTTGTACTATGACCATTATAATGTGTGTACAATAATGCACTGTGCTATGTTCAGGGGCAGGCTGGGCTGAGGGGCAAGGGGGCATTTGCCCCCTGGGCTGGTCCCATAGTGGGCTATTATATCCCTTAAAATGTTCCTAATAGGCAGCTGAGCTGAGCTGAGCCCTCTGGGCTAAAATTTGCCAGCCATCCTGGCTATGATACTATATGCTGTTTTGTGCTGGTATGAGCCACTGAATACCGCCCCATGAGGTAACATTTTTTATTCTGGTCCAAAAAGTGCTAGTGACACCACTGATATCTCACACAGCTCTAAAAAAACATTTTATCTCTCTGAGCAAAGAAATGGCTCTCTTTAATTACCATGGTAAAGCTTTCTGTCGATGGCTTGTCAGAACAAACATGAGTCACTGGATTATATCCAATTCCTTTACAGCATTCTTCCTCTTCAGTAATCAGCTCAGTTTCACAGCATTTTAATGGCATCCCATTATTTAACTTTAGATGTGCTTTAAATTGTCCATTAGATCCTGAGCAGCATGTAGACTCTGACGGATTCACATAGTCGGTGCCACAGCAGGACATCTCTACAAGACACAATGACACATGAAAACACAAATTTTGGACATGTCAAAGCAGGAGGTGCTGGTTAAAATATTTGTTATTGTCTTTTATTTGTACATTTTTTTGTTTTAGAGATAGAAGTTTATCTATACTGAATAAAACACAACTGTTTTCAAAAGAGTATCCAATTTTACAATGTAGAAATTGCACTTCTAGGTGTCCCCAGTTCAATTGTGTACCAGTTAGTTCAGGGACATTAACACACTGATTGGCTACAGGTCAGTCTATTCCTGTGACTGGCCTATCACAGTGATTGGCTACAGGCTGGTCTATCCCTGTGAATGTCCTATCACACTGATTGGCTACAGGTCGGTCTATCCCTGTGACTGGCCTATCACACTGATTGGCTACAGGTCGGTCTATCCCTGTGACTGTCCTATCACACTGATTGGCTACAGGTCGGTCTATCCCTGTGAATGTTCTATCACAGTGATTGGCTACAGGTCGGTCTATCCCTATGACTGTCCTATCACCCTGATTTGCTCCAGGTCGGTCTTTTCCTGTGACTGTCCTTTCACAGTGATTGGCTCCAGGTTGGTCTATCCCTGTGACTGTCCTATCACACTGATTGGCTACAGGTCGGTCTATCCCTGTGACTGTCCTATCACAGTGATTGGCTACAGGTCGGTCTATCCCTGTGACTGTCCTATCACACTGATTGGCTACAGGTCGGTCTATCCCTGTGACTGTCCTATCACACTGATTGGCTACAGGTTGGTCTATCTCTTATCACACTGATTGGCTAAAAGTCGGTCTATCCCTGTGACGGACAGTACACAGATAATAGTCACCAACATCTCACATCCATTACGCCAGTGGTGTGTTTATGTGTGTGTATGTGTGGGGTGTTCAGGAAAAACCATCAGCTTTCAGTGTGTCCTGTCTATTCCTTCATAGTTTACTGTATCATTTTGATCTAACTGCATTAGGAGCATCTTTCCATTGCCACATCAGTAAAGAAATCCTCAGCATTCTACATTTTTAGCGCTGTCACATGGGACATTAAAGTCATACTTGCCAAATTTTTAAACTTCTCCTTTGGGGAGATCCGGAGGAGACGTCACGTGATGAGGAGTAGGAGGGGAGTGTGTGATGCTATTCCGTCACCTCCTCCGCAAACCTACATGTCCTGGGGACATAGTTGCTCAAACCCAGTCACACAGCAGGTCCAAAGCGGCATTTGCGTTGCTGAGCGACCTATTTGCTGTTTGTAAATTACCTCCAGTAGTTTTATTTCATAAATCAAAAAAATTAAAATGACAGTATCTAGGAACACTGCCCCCAAGGAACATCTCAGACTTAAAACTGCGATAGTTCACTGTCTACACACACTATAATCTCGCAGCATGCACAATGAAGTCCTAAGAGGGCTTTACTATGCATGTGCAGTCCCCTGCAGAAGATGGATTGGGTCGCCAGGTCCCCCCAAATTTTGCTTATGGGGCCCATCATTGTATTGAATAAGCCCCACCCCTTTTCAGGTAAGTTCCGCATCATTTTTCACACTGATACATAGGGCAACACATTTCCTATGCTCCCTTCTTTATAAATATGGCAGGGGTAGATTTATCAAACCTTCTAAAAGGTGGAGGTGTTGCGTATAGCAACCAATCAGATTCTAGCTTTCATTTTCTAGAATGTACTAGTTAACCGATAGCTAGAATCTGATTGGCTGCTATGGGCAACACCTCCACTTTTGTTTTTTGTGTAGAAAGTTTGATAAATCTACCACAGTGTTTGTGCATGTGTCACCTCAAACATTGTATGTATTTATTTTGTTCACGCAGTACTTTATAACACAACATGCACTTCTCTAGACAGGATGCATTTTGACGACCTACCTCAGCGTATGATGTTTGTTATTCCAAGATTTGATTACACTTATGGCATATATCAAGCAATGCATCATATGCAAACAGTGACCTAATTCAAAAGCTCATAAACACCATCCTGATAGCTCTAAGGGACTTCTGACAGGCAAGCTCAAATTTCCATAATGAACTGTTGGAGCTTGGGAAAAAAAATAAAAAAATAAAAGATTCAGCCCTTCACATAAAATTCTGTCTTTGACAGAATCTGAAATTTCAGCCAAGAATCCAGTCGCAAAACACAAAGTGACTCCCTTTCTAGTTTCTTTAGTAAACCATTACTTTTTTAATTATTATCAACCTTGTTACAGTGTGATAAATTGCTAATTACTTAATACCCTAATCAGCGTTCATTCTTTGCACAGATAAACTGTGACAGCGCTATTAATTTAAATAGTAATTTCACTTAATAGCCAGAACGGCACACCAGATTTTTATACAGCATTTTCTGAAGACTGCATCCATCACAGCAATATTCTGACATAAAGATGTCTGACATGCACTAACTCACTTAGGGAGAGCAGATGTTGGAGAGCAGAGTTTTGGTCATAATTCCCAGAGTGCATCACTTCAGCATGAATGAGCTGAAAATGCAGCGGTAGAGGATTGTGTAAAACTGCATTGCGTAGCCTCTGACCTCTGCCTAATTTATCACATGTACTGTAGCACTTGTCTTTTGATCTATTAACATCAGAGGGGGGGTTTGCCGCTCAACCACGACAAACAACAAAATCAGTTCAGGACCTGACAATTACTTGAACAGCAAAACATTAGAGTTTTTTGTTTGTTTTTTATAATGCATGCAATTTTTTTTCTAACATAGAAATGTCCAAGCATTGAGGTATGTTATATATTGTCCAGTTGAGATATCAGTTGAATCTGTGTCTGTAGAAGCCGGTGTTGTGCTTTAAAAAACACATTTTGTGGGGTATTGGATAACAAGGTTACCCATGATTGCCATTGCCCAGGAGTCGACAATCGATTCAGAAAGACTTATTTGCATTTGTGGGGAGGACGTCCTGGAGATATTCTTACCTCAGAATGGTTTAGGTCAGTGGTAGCACTGCTGTCCAAAGCTACAGCCTGACGGGGCAACAGCCAAGGGCGCCTGATAGTATGGGGTGCCATTGGCAAAGTGACTGAATTTGTAGCCCCATACAATCAGGGATTTGCCCTCCACAGTGGAGGCACCACTTACTATGCTGCAAGTCTGTGTAAGTCATACTGTCACATGGTCATACATGATGGAGAAGATCTGCTGGGCGGTGCGACCATGGTCTACCGAAGATCTGCTGGGCGGTGTGACCATGGTCTACCGAAGATCTGCTGGGCGGTGTGACCATGGTCTACTGAAGATCTGCTGGGCGGTGTGACCGTGGTCTACCGAAGATCTGCTGGGCGGTGTGACCATGGTCTACCGAAGATCTGCTGGGCGGTGTGACCATGGTCTACCGAAGATCTGCTGGGCGGTGTGACCATGGTCTACTGAAGATCTGCTGGGCGGTGTGACCGTGGTCTACCGAAGATCTGCTGGGCGGTGTGACCATGGTCTACTGAAGATCTGCGAGGCGGTGTGACCATGGTCAATTGAAGATCTGCTGAGCGGTGTGACCATGGTCTACCGAAGATCTGCTGGGCGGTGTGACAATGGTCTACCAGATTCGCACTTGACATCACGGGCACGCCTAATAGAGCAAGGGGCAATGACATTATATGAACTGTCTGCTCAGGGCACAAGCAGGTCTCAGGCTGGCACACATTCCTCTGTAGCTCTCCAAACATGAAGTCATTTTCTTACCTAGATCAATTGACCTCAAATCTTCAGCACAATGGACTCATGCAACTGGTGTCACAGGGTGGTAAATGTGTAGGGCAATTGGATTGACTTATTTGGATTGACTACACCGTTGGTTATTAGTCCAGAAAAGCTAATACAGTCATGGAAAGGCCATAAGATGACTGGTGTGATTCATGTTCAGATGAAAGCTGCACGCAATTTGCGGCTAAAAAAAGAACACGGAACTGTAGTGTAGCCGATTATATTGAAATCCAAGTGGATCTCATGATGCATTTCTATTTGAATCTGGATGTAAGTACACTCTGATAACATACGACACTTAACGTTTAGGCAGACTGAACAAAGTGCAGGATACGTACATGCGTATATGTAATATAAGGTCAAATCAAAACGCATAAAAAAATGTATATTCTAAAATAAATGAACAACCCTAAACAGTATAATCATTGCTAAAATATGGATTGCTTAAAAAAAGCAAAAAATTTTTTTCTTTTATATGAAATTAAAAAAAACCGCTCACTGTATATACAATGCATTTTTATGGTCTATCTTTCTTGCATACACATTCTGTGCTAGCTAGTGGCACACATACGTGTACTTTTTTAATAAAGACACTATGCCGGGTCAGTCATCACTATCAGTCAGCACTTACACCTGCCCTGTACCTGGTGCAAATGATACGGCTGGAACAAGCAGACTTACTAAAAACCTACGACTTCAGTCGGCTGCATGTGTGCCGGAACACCCTTGTCATGCCCTTTCTGTACATTGCCTATGCTCTTTTGCCCCTTCCCTTCCCTGTTCTGCCCTTCAAGTCATAGGCAGTCAAAGTGTTAATTGAATTCAGACATAAATTGCATGCAATTGGGTTCGTTGGCGTAAGGTCTGTTTCAGAACATTGCCAGAATGATTTCATGCAAGATGGTATGCACACGGACTTGGGGGTGTATTTACTAAACTGCGGGTTTGAAAAAGTGGAGATGTTGCCTATAGCAACCAATCAGATTCTAGCTTTCATTTATTTAGTACATTCTACAAAATGACAGCTATAATCTGATTGGTTGCTATAGGCAACATCTTCACTTTTTCAAACCCGCAGTTTAGTAAATCTGACCCTTGAACTCCGAACATGAATCATGCCCGATGAGTCCAGGGACAATAAAGGCAGCGATAACGCTTAAATACCAGATATAAGACACACAGCAATAGGAACTTTGCAATTCAATGTTATTTTACAAGTATACCTAACGTCAAAAATGAACTTAACACTCTGGCTATGGCCAGGTGCAACCAATCCTACTTTCTAAGCCCAAATCTGTCCCCCAAAACCAATGTTATGTCTTGCCGTTCATTGTCAAACCATAGTCCCTCAGGAACGTCAAGGAGAAAGTGTATCGCAATGGGAGAAAAAAAAAATCTGTTTTGATGACATCCTGCCAACAATTATTTAATGTGCATCACGGAACTGAAGGAATGTACAAACACAGCTGGCTGATGAATGACTAATTCAATAAATCTGTAAAACCAATGGTTTACAGTGAGCATTAGAATTAAACTGCATAAGCTTTCTAGGCTGCACATAAGCTTAGCAGAATATTAAGCCAATGTCTCATATACACCACTTTAGACACATTGGCTAGAAGGCTTGTATTGCAGGTATCGCTTATGTGAGAATCACAGCTGTGGGAACAGCAGGTTTTACATCGGAAGCAATTGGGGTAAAATAGGATAATAAAAGAAAAGAGGTTTTCTTTTTAGCTGTCCTTGTTTCCGATAGTTGCTAATGTGTCATCAAGATATCTGGGGCAGAAAAACAACTTGACCAGCTTCCCTCAGCAGTAGCTGTCTATAGACCCAGACAATCAGAATACTGAACTAGTCCTCGGATATTGTTATTTACAAAGAGCAGGCCATAGTCAGCGGAGCACATCCATGTGTACACTATTGCTGTAAGTGTCACAGATCACCGCATACATATGTCCATGATCCATCTGTGCACCCAATCTGCACAGTTTGGGAGTTGGGACTATATAGTGCCTGTGTTACACAAATGAAAACGTCACCAGCAATTACCTGCTGCAGGGGCGAATGCAGGATTTAGAAGGGGGGGTTTCCGCCCCCCCGGAAAAAATAATAATATTGCGATTGGGAGCTGCTGCGCATGCGCAACAGCTCCATTTCGGCGAGTCTAAAATCTACAGCAGCCGCGGCGCTGTCAAGCAGCATCCGCGGCAGTGCTGTATTATACTACAATACAGCACTGCCGCGGAGGCTTCTTTGACAGCGCCGCGGCTGCTGTACAGTACCGTTGGTTCGCGGAGGGGAGGGGTTTCTGGAGAACCAGAAACCCCCCCTGCGTGCGCCACTGTGCTGCTACCACATTTGGCACCCCCTACCACCATTCATTTTAGTTTGAGCCTCAATCGTGTTTCATATAACTCCTGACCAATGTAGCCTAATTATTGAAACATGCAAATGGAATTTTTTTCCGGTGAGCAAATATTTTGGCAGCTATTTAGTCCTGGAATTTGACCCAATTGCAAAGCGCTATGGAATTTGCTGGCACTATATAAATAAATGATGATGATGATGATGTTGGAATAGGAGTCATGTGGTGCAAAAATGTAAGTGGGTTACAACTCAGGCACTGGCTGACTACGCCGCCACTTAGAGATAAAACAATTGGCCCTCCCCCAGTATTGTTTTATTCTAAACTGACGAAAGGGGGGTAATAGAACTAGCATAACTTCCTGGTACAACATCTTACAAACACAAATAGACCCACCCAAGGCCAAGATACAACTCCAATGGGAAGGAGACCTCCAGGTAGAACTGTCAGGAAGGGACTGGGAAGGCATATTTTTAAATTCCTTCTAAGGGGCATATTCAATTAGCTTTTGGATTCGCGGTAACGCGCGTTACCGCGAAAAGTGCACGTTCTTGCGGGTATTACGGTACCGCATTAACGCGGATTTTCGTACGCAACCCTATGGACTGCGAACGAAAATCCACGTTATTGCGGTACCGTGTATTACGTTTCGCGGCTGTTCCGGCGCGTTGCCGCAAATCCAAAGGCTAATTGAATATGCCCCTTGGCTAAATGCAATAATCATACAGAAATGCTGGTAAAACTTCTAAATAGAATGTATGCTACTCCGGAAAGATCACATAAGGTGTGGCCCACTACTTCCCCTATGTGTTGGCGTAATTGTGCAGAAAGGGGAGACATCTTCCATATGTTTTGGTCTTGTCCGATATTGCAGCCCCTGTGGCGTGACATATTTCAGCTATTAAGCAAAATTCTTGGTTATCCGATTCACCCGTCCCCTGAAATGGCCCTGCTACACCATTACTCTGCTCTGATTTCACAATGGGACATATATGTGACAGGTCAGGTCCTTATAGCATCTAGAGCGGCTATTGCCCAGGCGTGGAAACAACCCCTCCGACCACCAATATCAAAAATTATCTCCAAAATTAATTTCAGCTTCAAAATGGAAACACTCGGTATGCCTTACTCCACGGCATCTACCTCCCCATAAGTAAAATGGCGTGCTTGGCATATTGATGTGACTAAGGGAGAGGGAGCACCAATTAGAATTAGAGTCTCACAACAGAGCACTGGAGGTATGCCCTCAAGTTCATAGATTGTAGCTAACCTAATAAGATCTCTACGCTCTGGTTGGGCAACTGGGCATGCCCAGGCTTGGGGTAGGAGAAAACGGACTAGGTCCTCCTGCCTGCTCATTTGGTATGCCAAACCAAGATGGTGATGCTGTGTATTTATTTGTCAAACTATGTACTCTTTGATATATTGTTGTGTTCCATACCCACTATGTACCCCCCGGTCTTTCCCTTATTTCTTTTTGTCCCTTTCTTTTTTCTGTATCCCCTAAAAACTGTTTAAAACTAATAAAAAATTTAAAGTTAAAAAAAATTTAAGTGGTCATCGGTATACAAAATAGTGGGTGGTGTTTTATTTTGGGTGTGGTTTTCCTGTTGTTGTTGTTTTTTTGTAATCCTTTCAAAGGATGCATATGCATAATAAAATCATCATAGCCAATAATGACCAAATTCTTCTGATCAACAAGTTACCACCATTATCCTACACAGCAAATGACAGCCATACCGACTTTGGAATCATGACAGGGTGTGTGGCCACATCCAGATGTGGGTGTGGTCACATGCAAGGGGGCGTGTCTAGCCATTTTGAAGCATTAGGTTGCTGACACGTGGGGAAATCTTTCAGGACGGCGGAGTAAAGCCGGCGTATTGGGACTGTCTTACCTAAGTCAGGGCAGTTGGTAGACATGATGACAGCTATTTTCCCTCACAGCAAATGGGAGTGAAGGGATATCGAGGCAGCCTTAATCATATTTCACTTTCGTGTTTTTGTATATTTTTATTACATGCATATTTAGTCATGTGCATGTAACAAAATAACACTCTGGGGCAGAAGACGGTCTGTAGCCATCGGCAATTCGGGGACTGACCCCTGTAAATGTGTCCTCTCCACCCCTAGAATCTCTTTTCAATACCTCATCCCACAGCAAAATCTTATTATTGCAAGTGGACACAACTTATAACACTTTTTTTCCAAACATCATGCAAATTTGGAAATAATTGAACAGTTGATGAATAGCAATGGCGTAACCCACACTGTCACACTCCTGCACTAATTCCTAATTTTGAAAAATAATTGATGCTATAAAGGAATACTAAGAGGGCCACAAAGACCTTTAAGGCCACATCCAGCCCACCAGCTACCAATTGCACAGCCCCACTTTAAAGCATGTTATACATGGTACGTGCGCACTGTTCTGTCACTATACAATACAGAGAGATAGAAATATATTTTGGCAGCACGTTGGCTAAGTGATTAGCACTTCTGCCTCACAGTACTGGGGTCATGAGTTCGATTCCCGACCATGGCCTTATCTGTGAGGAGTTTGTATGTTCTCCTCGTGTTTGCGTGGGTTTCCTCCGGGTGCTCCGGTTTCCTCTCACACTCCAAAAACATACTGGTAGGTTAATTGACTGCAATCAAAATTGACCCTAGTCTCTCTCTCTCTGTCTCTTTCTCTGTGTGTGTATGTTAGAGAATTTAGACTGTAAGCTCCAATGGGGCAGGGACTGATGTGAATGAGTTCTCTGTACAGCCCTGCGGAATCAGTGGCGCTATATAAATAAATGGTGATGATGATTTTATGATCTGTTACATGTTTCTAACACTATGTTAGATCTCCCCTATCATATGTCAGAACATTCCGTGCTGTGAGAATATTACAATGCCACAGACTATAGGCATAAAGACTAGTAAAGCAGACAGGATACCCTGACTATATATTCATGTTTATGTTCGCTTCCATGCTGGAATACAAAGCATGTTCCCTCTCCCAGGGCCCTTGTATTACACTCTTACACAGCTCATCTGCCCTGAGAGAGCTCTAAAACGTAAACGCTGGCCCAGCAGTTCTGTTCCAACAGCATCTGTTAATTCACTCCATTTATAAAATACATATTGACAAAGACAACTGAACTGGGACAAAGGAGATTTGATTTGGTGTGAGAAAGTCAATTCAATGTTATTTTGTTAGAGGACTCCTGTCGGCAAAAATAAAGCAGATATTGTACGAGTCAAGTCAGCCCTAATAATGCCAATATGCCAATAATCTGTTGGGGTGTGGGTCGTATTATCCAAAGGTAAATACAATTTCACTTTGTGATTAATTTCATTAGAAAATTCAACATTTTTATTGTTTTTGTCCCATCCTTTGTGTGATTTTAGAGGAATGTAGTACCCTCTGGTAACCTGTAGATGGCGCTATAGAAGGATTTGGCCAATGGCTTTCTGAACAGTACTAGAAGCAGTGATACCTGCAAGCTACAAAATATACATTTGTTCTATACTGTTCTTAATAACATCAGAATAACACAACAATATTATATTGTAAATTGTACAATAGATGTTATGTTACTGTTCTATAGCAAAATTACCATTTTCTTTTCTTTCGTTATCTCCATCAGTACTCAATGGAGGCGGCTAATTTGTGGTCAAAACCAATATATCGTAAGGAACCAATGACATTACTGAGGCCCTTCACTAATAAATAAATGTATGACGTGACGTAGGTCATGTAATTTACTGAACATTTACTTATGTAGATTGTAAGCTTGCGAGCAGAGCCTTCCTACCTCTATGTCTGTATTACCCAGTATTGTTTTATTACTGTGTTCCCGATTGTGAAGACCTACGGTATTGGCGCTATATAACTTAACGTTGATGATGATGCTGTGGTACCTACCTAATATTCAATGCTTTACAGATACTAGTCAGTCATTCACATCATTCCCTGCCCCAGTGAAGCTCACAATCTATATTCCCTACCACACTCACACACTTGGGTTAACTGTATCAGAAGACAATTAACCTACAGGTATGGGGGGAAACTAGAGCACCCAGAGGAACTCCAAGCAAACCATGCTAACCGCTGTGCCACTGTGCTGCCCCAATCCACTTTACCTATGACCCCAATAACTTATAGATTACATTTATGAATTCATTTATTATAGATTAATCAATGTAAGATTAATTAATGGGGCAGCACGGTGGCTCAGTGGTTAGCACTTCTGCCTCACAGTGCTGGGGTCATGAGTTCAATTCCCGACCATGGCCTTATCTGTGTGGAGTTTGTATGTTCTCCCCGTGTTTGCGTGGGTTTCCTCCGGGTGCTCTGGTTTCCTTCCATACTCCAAAAACATACTAGTAGGTTAATTGGCTGCTATCAAAATCGACCCTAGTCCCTCTTTCCCTCTCTCTCTGTCTGACTGTGTGTATATATTAGGGAATTTAGTCTGTAAGCTCCAATGGGGCAGGGACTGATGTGAATGAGTTCTCTGTACAGCGCTGCGGAATCAGTGGCGCTATATAAATAAATGATGATGATTAATGCATTCAAATAAATCCTACCTATAAATGGGGTAAACCATTACAAGCCTACAAGCTTAATCTGCTTTTAAAACCAATAAAAGATTTCACTAAAACTCAACAGCTCTTCTGGTGGTCAACACAACACCATATATCCCCAACAGCTATGTTTTTCATTTTCAGGTTTTCAAACTTGGGTGTAGGGTCATGGGCAAAGTTGCTGGGTGAATAACTCTATACATTCCAATGTTGAAGAGAATTGACAAACCTATTGATCTCCTGTACATTGATCCCTTGTCTTCATCGCCGCAGCAGATAAAGTTTTGTGGAAGGATCCTGCCAGCGCAACACCGGTGATTAAAGGCGTCATAGAGCGACTCTCCGCAGCAGATCTGATATCCAGCTGTCCGGTATGGACTAACCCCACAGCAAGAATCGCCGTCACCAATAGACACTCTGTTTTGTGTTCTGTCATAGCAGCAGATGTCCCCTGTTAATAGACACAACATACGTGTATAATAAAAATGATAACAAATAAAGCATGCACCAGGGACTTTATTTATGCTTTTGTAACTTGCAGCTAGGACAGGATTGGCAGTTTTGTGTATGGGAAACTATCACTACATGGTTTGATAAAAGTCAATAAACACCTTCTTTCCCTGCCTGATCTGTCGGGTATATGCAATAAACTGGCCCAACCACATATGTAACCATGCGCTTAAGACGAGATTCAGAACACCAATTGTATTCGTTCTTCATCTTATGTTTGTCCGTGAGCAGAACACTCTGTTGCCAATCAGAGCATTACAATGGTAGCAGCACAGACTACTTTAACTTAGCTGACTTATGTGTGTCATTGTGAAGGCAGGGGTGTTGAGAAGGGGGTAGGGAGATCACAAAGCACCAGGGCCTTGGTCTGCCTTAGGGGCCCGGAGGTACCAGACAAAGGCTCTAGCTCCATCCGTCATCAACAGTTCTATCCAAGCTGGTCTATGGGGGCGGGGGGGGGGGGGAGGGGAGGGACGGCAGAAAAATGCCCACACCAATAGCCAATAGCTAAATATTGTTCCATGAGGACAACCCCTCCCAGGGACACATCTGGGGAAGGGGGTGATCTGTTTAGTATCCCCCATGGTCACTTAGACCACGCATGCATATCCGACTTTTGGCTGACGGCACAGTGTGTAAACAAATTTGTCATTGGGGATTTAGACCAACACGTCCCCAATCTGAGGATAATACCTTAAATAAAGTGGTACAGTAAAGCTGTGGTGTCTAATGTACCGCTCTATGAAACAAAGTTCATATATTGAGCTTGTTTAATGATAATTTGCCAAGCGGGAGACTTAGGAACTAGGTAACACCTTTCGTGCTGTTGGAGGACCATGTACCTTTTAATATCTAACTCAAAGTCTAGGCCTTCCTGTTTGTCTCTATTCCCATCCTCACATCATCACACTGCTCCTGCCACATATAGCTCTGTCCCATGCTGCCCAAATATTATACATAAAATGTGGACCACCAAACTGCGCGCTTACGACTCACAAGCCACAACTAACACCAGACTATGCCAGACTCCGCTGGACCCATTACAACCAGGAAACTTGCAGTGTGAGGTCCGCCCGTTATTGGAGGACACAGCCCCACCCTGTCAGAATTTTCCAAGAAAAAATATGTGGCCCCCCTATCTCCTTAAAGAAAACTAGACCCGTGCTGACAGATTGGGGCTCCTCTTTAAACACCTCTTTAACCCCGGTTAGGATAATAAATTAATGTGCATAAAAATATTAATTTAGTATGTGACACTACGAATCCAAGCAATCCTTGGCAGTCATTAACTGGGTATGATGTTGCTTGTAGAACTACAAGTGCCAGCGAGTGCACACTGGCAATTCTCGAACTACAAACTGGTAAAACATGATTTTAACTGCATTTCAGTAATGTTTGGAGCATAGATGGGAATGTAGGTGAAATGAGGACTTTTAGCATTTGGTTGTGCGTTTAAATGTTGATCACAATATGTATATATTACGTAATACCTCATATTACTATTGTGCTAGATACATACAAATTTGTACTGCTAAGGATAAGTGCTGACAACAACTGTGCCCTCAAAAATGACCACATTTTTCAAAGATTTACTGTGGAATATTTTCTGCATTTCACGCGTTTCTCCAAAACTTTGGTCATAAGTATCCTGTGCGGAATTCCCCTTATCATTTTTGTTCTGCCTAGAGTTCAAACCACATACAACCTCTCACATCTTGTTATAGACATTAGACCAGAATGTAAATATACAAATATGGGCAAAACAGCTATATACTTTTAATTCATTCACCACTTTCTAACACCTGTGTCTGCTGAGGTAGAAATACCCTAAACACAAATATATAATTTAATATATTAAACATTGTCTTGACCATTACTTAAAAAGTAGAACTCTAGGCTTCATGTAGAGTTGAACGTACAACAGTTTCCGTAGCAAAATTGCTTGCCCATTGCGAGACGATATAGACCTGTACAGACAAAGATATACCTTATAAAGCCTTGGGGTTGGTGAAAATTCACGCTGAGCTTTAGAGAGGGGAAATCGCAATCAGCCAATCAAAAGCTGTTAGCAAATGCTGGCGATGGCCACCATCGGCCATCGCCAGCATTTGCTAACAGCTTTTGATTGGCTGATTGCGATTTCCCCTCTCTAAAGCTCACGGGTGCTTTATTTATTGCTCGTGCATATATTATATGAAAAGAAATAAGTGAACAATAGGTGCTCAAAATCACCTGTAGATATTCGTGAATGTATTATGTCAAACTATGGCCAGTTGCAGCTCTCCTTGCAGGCTCTGGGACCTGAGTACATACATGCAAAAACACAACTGGAGATGAGAGCGCAAATACTGAAAGCCACTAGTTATTATATAATAATTTGTAATTTAATATATAAAATCAAATATGATTAATAATATTCACAAATTGTAATGATATTTTATACACGTTCAATGGAGCGTTGATACGTATTCAATATATCCAAACTAGCATGACAGCCAGTACATCTTTTAAAAAATTCATAGCATATTGAAAATATGAGTACACAACTCTATATAATGGGCAGCACGGTGGCTCAGTGGTTAGCACTTCTGCCTCACAGCGCTGGGGTCATGAGTCCCAACCATGACCTTATCTGTGTGGAGTTTGTATGTTCTCCCTGTGTCTGCGTGGGTTTCCTCCGGGTGCTCCGGTTTCCTCCCACACTCCAAAAACCTACTAGTAGGTTAATTGGCTGCTATAAAATTGACCCTAGTCTGTGTCTGTGTGTATCCCTTTCTGTCTGTGTTTATTTGTGAGTGTGTGTGTCTATATTAGGGAATTTAGACTGTAAGCTCCAATGGGGCAGGGACTGATGTGAATGAGTTCTCTGTACAGCGCTGCGGAATTAGTGGCGCTATATAAATAAATGATGATGATGATGATGATGATATAATCAAAATATATTAAGAATACATTGGAGTAATTCTCAGCAGAAAAAATTATGGTATAATAGGAGGTTGAAGCCCATAAATACTGCTCAATATTCACATATAATAAGCAAAAGTTCAAGTTTAATCCGGGAAAAGATCAATCCATTAGGACAAGGCACCTGTTTGTAAAGTGCAACAAATCCTAAGGTCACGTGGATTATGGGGATCTGTCCGTTTTAGTGAAAATCACAGATAATTTGATCGGACTGTTCATACAGGCACACCTTGGTGCGCAGATCCTCTTTAGACATAAAAAACAACCTCTCTATGAGAGGAAAAGCAACGGTCCTTGGACATGTAGTACTTATCGTTAGTCTCAGGCTGATGATCAGACCTCCATATGGATCATTCTCCGGATAATGGGGAAAAGAAATAGTAAATCCACAGTCCACAGTCCTGAACAGGCTCTACAACCCCGGGGTATAATAGTTCTCCGCTGTGAGAACACCAATTGAGAATAGAAACCTGACGCGTTTCTCGGCACTCTGGCTGTTTCATCAGTGGTATATTATATGATTTTGTGTGAAAAAAAATGTTTATTACTTCCATTCAATCGCGAGAAGGAAGGTTATAGCTGCTATATCCATGTTTATCCATATGAAAACAACTGTTTACAAAGTTTTATTGTGCTTATGACCTGGTTCTGCATAGGGTGTGTGTGTGTGTGTGTGAGTGTGTGAGTGTGTACGTACAACTGCTGGAGACCTGGCCGATATGCTACAGATGTAGAAATGTAAGTATTTTGAGATGTGTTTGACTTGTGTATTACGCCCAAGTTGCGTTCTACATCAGGCCGTCTGCGTTCGTACAAGAATTAGTAAAGTTGAAGATAATATTGACACGATAATAACAATATCAAAATAAAGATTAAAAGACAATCATATTTTAATGAACTGTCATTTAAACAATTTTGCGTTCCAAAAATGACTGGTTTTAGAATCTCAGCTGAAGTGAAGCTCTCGGAATACAATAGTAGTGTACTAAAGATCAGCAATGCCCATAATACCATAATACCCAGTTCCGCCAGCACAGAGCCGCTTCCGTCAGTCAGTATTACACCAACACCTGAGCCCAAATAAGGGGTCTATGATTATCACTGGAGATGATGCACGTAATCCGAGTGGATAGGGACTAGAGAATACAGGAATTTTACAACTAAACAGTACAGAATGATTAATTACCCCTAATTACTAATTTTAACATGTGTAATTATTTAACAAAAAGTCTAATCAATGTGGACATCACCATCAATTTGAAACTACCTGGCTATTGTTGATATTCTTACACTCCAGACATTACCCACAACATATAGAAGAAATCATCAGCACACAGGAAGATAAAAGGATCGGTTGGCAAATATTCCTGATCAGTGCTTAAATAAGTTTAGATTCAAAGGTTAAATAGTCTTTAACAATCTTCCTGCCATGTGCACTGTGACTGGATTGGCCAGGGGACTGAGCTCTATTAGTAGGCTTGTGGTCAGCGCTGTGTGTTCTGGAGCACAGACTGTCTCCCAATGATAAACTCAGAGTTCTTTAAACGCAAAGGAGATTTTTATACGACATCAGTTTAGCAGTTCAACAACTCTATCCTTAAAGTAATTAAAAAACAGTCCTAGTCCTCATTCAGGGCGCTACCTGCTGTACCATACATGAAGCTCATCCGTTTCTCAGCCTCTCTCAGGACTCTGCTGTCTCTCAGCCTCTCTCAGGACTCTGCTGTTTCTCAGCCTCTCTCTCAGGACTCTGCTGTCTCTCATTCTCTCTCGGGGCTCTGCTGTCTCTCATTCTCTTTCGAGGCTCTGCTATCTCTCAGCCTCTCTCAGGACTCTGCTGTCTCTCAGCCTCTCTCAGGACTCTGCTGTCTCTCAGCCTCTTTCAGGGCTCTGCTGCCTCTCAGTCTCTCTCAGGACTCTGCTGTCTCTCAGCCTCTCTCTCAGGACTCTGCTGTCTCTCAGCCTCTCTCTCAGGACTCTGCTGTCTCTCAGCCCCTCTCTCAGGACTCTGCTGTCTATCATTCTGTCTCGGGGCTCTGCTGTCTCTCATTTTCTCTCAGGACTCTGCTCTCTCTCAGTCTCTCTCAGGACTCTGCCATCTCTCAGCCTCTCACGGGGCTCTGCTCTCTCTCAGCCTCTCTCAGGACTCTGCTGTCTCTCACTCTCTCTCAGGACTCTGCTGTCTCTCAGTCTCTCTCAGGACCCTGCTAATCTCCTCACCTGAGCTGTTTGCCTGTCTTGCTGCCTCTCACATTGGGGGCCTCACGGGGGAATGGAGGCGCCCTTAGCCCAGGGGCCTCCATTCCCTTAATCCGGCCCTGGTCCTAGATCAACTTTAAATTTCAGTGTACGAATAAGCTATCAAGTATTTGTGTGCTACATGAAATAACAGTCAGTATTTTCCTTTTGTGCAAAAAAATAAACTAATTTGCACCCCTGCATTGTAACATGGTTTTGTCCAGGAGTAAACTTAAGTAAAGAAATGAGTACTTTCCTTAATGAATCAGGCCCATAGTCATTAATGACAAAACAAATACATGTATCAGGATGTTTTTTTATGTCAAATGTACATAAAATGCATTTTTACAGTTGCTTCTGATTGCAAATACATGTTCTAGCTGTATACACAGCTGTCATCACTAGTAATCAGTACTTACACCCGACCTGCAGCTGGTGCAAGTGAAACGATAGAAAAACACGTACCTTAGAGATGCGCAAAGCTTGAATCATACACTACTGCGTGCGGTGCGTGCAAGCTTGTCACGCCCTTACTGTACATTGCATAAGCTCCTTCCCCTTCCTGTTTCGCCCCTGAAATCATAGGCTGTCGTAAGGGTCCTTTGCGCTCGAAGATGAATTGGATACACTTGGCGTATAACTACTTTATGGGCATGTGCAGATCCATTTAACGCACAGTATGGCACTTATCGGTAGTTGCGTTATTTGATAAATCAGGTCCAAAGTGTCTATAACATGCACTGACAGTCAGGCACTTACATTTTACTGCTATCACGGCTGTTTGTGTTTTTTGCTTGGATAGGGGGAAAGTATTTGGCTTCCCTTTTCAAGCAGAGTTGGGTGAAGCAGGAGCAGGGTCCAGCCACCTCAATTATACAGTGCCCCAGGCTTGGACAGGGGTTTCCAGGCACCAGGAACACCCCCTCGATTTGCCTATGCATGGACACATCAAGCTGTGAAGAGGACAGAAGATGACCAAAGACTGGCAAGTTTAAGTGAGGAGGCTCGGAGTATAGCCATATATAGCCAGAAGGAGCAGCCATATGTGACAATGCCCTCACTCCTTCTACAATGAAGTAAGGGGGTTGCAGTATTAGTCTTCACACCGGATATGGCAGCATATCAATTGCTAATATTTTAAAATACTTTCCAGGGACATATTGCTGCTGAGCGGACTCATCCATGTAGGTTGCAGGCAACGCTACCTCAGCGGACCTTGGGGCAAAACAATCTCCACAATATCATGTTCCCTGTATGTGATAATATATTGTATTTTTTGGGATGAAAGGGTATCTTACACCATCACTTGTATAATGTTATAGATCCTGCTTTCTCTGGTATTATGGCTCAATATTGCTCTGCACATAGGTCCTGCAGAACATGGTACGCTTGTTAAAGCGCAGAAGAGGGTGCTGCTCTTGGTGTGGCACCCCACCAGCCCGTCTGCGCTGTACTCCCTTGTTCCAAGTCCCCACTCTAAATAGAGCGAGTATGGGAACAAACGCTGGGTATAGAAGGTTTGGTGCATACGCAGAGAATTGAGTTTTTGGCATATGCGCAGGGTATAGGGGGTTAGGTGCATAGAAATTCAGCATCGGCCCTATCTGCACATTACTCTTGAAAACATGTTTGGCTCTGAATATGAAACTTGACCGCAGAGCTTGCCTTGCTATTTGTTTCCTGAACCAAAGCTGAACCTGAAAGCTATTGTGCAGACATATGGTGCCAAGACTAATGTGCAGAGCCATTCCTGGTGCCAAGACTAATGTGCAGAGCCATTCCTGGTGCCAAGACTAATGTGCAGAGCCATTCCTGGTGCCAAGACTACTGTGCAGAGCCATTCCTGGTGCCAATACTAATGTACAGAGCCATTCCTGGTGCCAAGATTAATGTACAGAGCCATTCCTGGTGCCAAGACTAATGTGCAGAGCCATTCCTGGTGCCAAGACTAATATGCAGAGCCATTCCTGGGGCCAAGACTAATGTGCAGAGCCATTCCTGGTGCCAAGACTAATGTGCAGAGCTATTCCTGGTGCCAAGACTAATGTGCAGAGCTATTCCTGGTGCCAAGACTAATGTGCAGAGCCATTCATGGTGCCAAGACTAATGTGCAGAGCCATTCCTGGTGCCATGACTAATGTGCAGAGCCATTTCTGGTACCAAGACTAATGTTCAGAGCCATTCCTGGTGCCAAGACTAATGTGCAGAGCCATTCCTGTGCCAAGACTAATAATGTGCAGAGCCATTCCTGGTGCCATGACTAATGTGCAGAGCCATTCATGGTGCCATGACTAATGTGCAGAGCCATTTCTGGTACCAAGACTAATGTTCAGAGCCATTCCTGGTGCCATGACTAATGTGCAGAGCCATTCATGGTGCCATGACAAATGTGCAGAGACATTTCTGGTACCAAGACTAATGTTCAGAGCCATTCCTGGTGCCAAGATTAATGTACAGAGCCATTCCTGGTGCCATGACTAATGTGCAGAGCCATTCCTGGTGCCAAGACTAATATGCAGAGCCATTCCTGGGGCCAAGACTAATGTGCAGAGCCATTCCTGGTGCCAAGACTAATGTGCAGAGCTATTCCTGGTGCCAAGACTAATGTGCAGAGCTATTCCTGGTGCCAAGACTAATGTGCAGAGCCATTCCTGGTGCCATGACTAATGTGCAGAGCCATTTCTGGTACCAAGACTAATGTTCAGAGCCATTCCTGGTGCCAAGACTAATGTGCAGAGCCATTCCTGTGCCAAGACTAATGTGCAGAGCCATTCATGGTGCCATGACTAATGTGCAGAGCCATTTCTGGTACCAAGACTAATGTGCAGAGCCATTCCTGGTGCCAAGACTAATGTGCAGAGCCATTCCTGGTGCCATGACTAATGTGCAGAGCCATTCATGGTGCCATGACTAATGTGCAGAGCCATTTCTGGTACCAAGACTAATGTTCAGAGCCATTCCTGGTGCCATGACTAATGTGCAGAGCCATTCCTGGTGCCATGACTAATGTGCAGAGCCATTCATGGTGCCATGACAAATGTGCAGAGACATTTCTGGTACCAAGACTAATGTTCAGAGCCATTCCTGGTGCCAAGACTAATGTGCAGAGCCATTCCTGGTGCCATGACTAATGTGCAGAGCCATTCCTGGTGCCAAGACTAATATGCAGAGCCATTCCTGGTGCCAAGACTAATGTTCAGAGCCATTCCTGGTGCCAAGACTAATGTGCAGAGCCATTCCTGGTGCCATGACTAATGTGCAGAGCCATTCCTGGTGCCATGACTAATGTGCAGAGCCATTCCATAGTGTGTATGTGTGTGTCATAGGGAATTTAGATTGTAAGCTTCCATGATTCAATATTATATGGAAATCGTTGCGTAATATGGTGGCGTCATACAAATACATAATAAGAATAAGAATAAGAAGAAGAAGATTCCCTTTCAACCTTTCTACTATACCATACATCACACACAACTCATCACACACTATCACATCTCATATGGATGCTTAGGTCGTATTATTACCTGTCACCTCACTCTCTTTTTTTACCTTTGTTTCATGAAAGGACATTTTTGCTAGTAATTATACTAATAGTTGACCCCCATACCTGGGCGTGGTTTCTATCACAGAACAATTTTAAAATGAGTCATGTGATGCAAGTGACTTCACTGCTCAACAAATAAAAGGACATATTTCACGGGATATCTTACATGCTGTATATTCACGCATACACATTAAATATATATTCCCTTTTATATAAATACTAAACTTGGCCTTTGATCAGTCAAGGTCTCCATTGTGCATTCCATTAGATCAACCTATATATATATATATATATATATATATATATATATATATATATATATATATATAAACCATTGCCCACGGTATTACGGAGTACTTCTCATATCTTCTGGCTGTCCTCTAGTTAGTATTGATTTTCAGCAAGTCCCATAATTTCTTTTCTAAAGATGTAAACACAGATTAATTCTCACCGACCACTGGATGGAGATAGAGGTTATAAAATAAAATCTCTCCATTATGGAGCATGGAGATTAATGAGACCATTTAACTGCCTTTGCCGGTCCTCCTGTGTGATAGCATTCTCTGATGACATCATCGCAGCATTCAGAATATTGTGATATATGAATTACTTTGCCAGGGTTTAAAGCCGAAGATGTGCAGAGCAAATTGGCAGAATTTCAAGTACCTTTGCA
The DNA here is from genome assembly GCF_038048845.1 of Mixophyes fleayi. Classification (NCBI taxonomy): domain Eukaryota; kingdom Metazoa; phylum Chordata; class Amphibia; order Anura; family Limnodynastidae; genus Mixophyes; species Mixophyes fleayi. The sequence goes on from NC_134404.1 coordinate 330,154,620, forward strand.
CATAAAAAAGTATTATGCTCGAAGGGTTGCCAACCAATCAGCAGAGCCTACATATGTGATCGGAACTAATGGTTATTACAAGGAAGATTGCGAGGCTGCCATGGCGACAGGGTGAGAAGACGAAAAGAGCCAACATAACTAAAACATTATAGGCTGATCATCTATACGTTATCTATAATGTATATACTTGTGATAAAGACACATATTGTGCCAGATATGTCATTAAACTCGCTTTTGAGACATAAAAAGTACATTACAAACAGATTTTATTCCATGATTAAAACTACAATGGTATGTTAGAACATCTCATGGGTGCAGTGGACCCATCAATCATAAGTATCAATCTTTTATTGCATTGTTTACGAGTAAACACCCTAACTATTGGAGATGCAACAACATTTGCTCAAGAACAAGGATTCTCAAGCTGTCTATTGTACTTCCAGGACATTGCGGAGATACAGTACTAAACAGAAAGGAAAACTATGGGACTTGCTGTAAAGGGTACTTCAACCGATCATATCTAACTCAGTACAAAAAGGGGGATTTAGCCCGCACATCCATTATTTGTCAAATGTATGGAAAGGTTTATCATTACTGTGATTGACTTTATAAAATACAGGAGAAGTAAGCACACTTTACACCAGTGGTGGGCATTGGGTGGCTGCAGGCCACCTGCAACCTGCCAAGCCTCCGCTTGCAGCCCCCCAGCCAGCTTCTCTCAATCTGATTATCTGGGGGCAGCCGACTTGCGTGTCTCTGTGCAGAGGAGGTCACGCGATATACCCACTGTGTGGCCACTTTGAAGGCCGAGGGACCACTCCACTTGGACACTAAGACTAATCACAAAGCAACAGTTTACTGTCTTAACAATATTCCGTTTGGGGCCCTTGGCATTAATTCTCACACATTAGCGCATACCACATGAAGACCTCCTACTTAGCTCCATATGTAGGTCTCCAGTCATTTGGAAATTAAAAACTGGGATATTCATGTGACCTGAAATTTTGTCTGCCCGTAAAATTCATCCCATACATTACCTCCTTTTAGGCCTCAAATAAGGGATAACGTTTAGAGAAACCGTGGCTGCCAATAGGAATTTGGGGCACAGCAACTTCCTGGGCCCCCTTCATAAATGTCTAGGGACTTGATCACACAGTGTTGGGGCCATAATTGCACACCCTTGGGGACGTACCTAGAGCGTAAGAAGCACCAGGCAGCCCCCTACCCCCCTTACGTGGTGTTAGCTTCAACTGAACTACATGTCTTTTACCTTCTGACCGTGATCTCCTGCCAGTTACGTGCCAGTTTCCGCTCGCACATGGCCTGTACTATTCCTGACATGTGTCCAGGGCCGGACTGGGACTAAAAATCAGCATTTGGCATTTCAAGCATACAGGCCCATCTCTGTTGATGAGCATGAAAAAACTGTGTGCCGCTGTGCAGCAGCGGTGCCGCCAAGGGCGTGGCCACATTATGTTGGGGGCGTGGTCAACATGGGGCATTTATACATACATTATAATAAAACATTACATTTATCAGGCCCTCCCTATCATGCCACCCCCCACCCCAGAAACACATTACAACACCCCCAGTCCACTGTACTTATCTATGCTTCTGATGCTGCTGACATCCAGCAGGGTGGGAACTTCCTGTAGAGTGAGCAGGGAAACTCTTAGTCTCACAAGATTAATAAATCTCATGAGACTTAGAGCTCCTCGGCTTGCTCTGCAGGCTGTGTCCTATCCAGGGACTGGGAGTAGCTATCCGCTCCCTCCTGCTAACCAGAGCTGGATTAAGGCACGGGGGCCCTAGGCACTTAAGACAGGGGAGCTCCTATGATGTAATATGGTTATTAGACACATTTTCAACAAATACACAGGCAATACTGTGAGCACTACTGTTAGGTGCACACAGTTCTGCCTTCATAAGCAGTACAATGTGAAGTAGGACATACCTCCCAACTGTCCTTGTAGTCAGACCAAATCCTGACTAAGCGGGACAGTCACCCACCAAATTCAGGACAGTTGGCAGACTGTCCTGCTCTCTCTTACCTGTCTTGTCATTGTCACCACTTGTGGCTGCTGGTGTCTTTAGATCAGTTGCTGCTTGTCTGGATCCTGGAATGTTGGGGGCCCTATTTGAAAAAAATAAATGGGTACATGAAAGTTAGAAAACTCCAAACAGCACCAGTGTTAACTCAATATAGCACCCACGTTATAAAATTAGGCCTCACTCCAGCCCCAACATTAAAATAATAGTATTCCCATTTAATAAATAAATCTATTTCCCTCCCTCCAAACAACCTCAGCAAGAAATTAAATAGCATTTATATTTAATAAAAATAACCATTTCCCACAACCATCCCAGGCATTAAATAATTCATAATCACATTTAATAAATAGACCTTATTTTCCCCAAACAGCCCCACATTCACTTAATAGCACACATTATAGTCATATACTGTCCCCCACACACATTGGCCATTTTTATTTCCCCCTCCTACAGCCCCCCCCCTCAGACATTTTCAATCACCCCCTCTTCCCTCTGCAGACATTTTCACTCACCCCCCCTTCCCCCTGCAGACATTTTCACTCACCCCCCCGCAGACATTTTCAATCATCCCCTCTTCCCCCTGCAGACATTTTCACTCATCCCCCCATCCCCCTGCAGACATTTATTGCCCCTCTTCCCCCCCTGCAGACATTTATTGCCCCTCTCTCCCTCCCTGCACACATATACCGTGTCTCTTCCCCCTCCCTGCACACATATTCCATGTCTCTCCCCCGCTCCCTGCACACATATTCCATGTCTCTCCCCCGCTCCCTGCACATATATTCCATTTCTCTGCCCCCCCTCCCTGCACACATATATTCCATTTCTCTGCCCCTCCCTCCCTGCACACATATTCCGTGTCTCTACCCTTACCTCAACACTGACAGCAGCCTCCACTGCAGCTAGTCCTACGCGGCCGCGAATTTGAAGCGCACAGAGCCGTCATGACGTCACACGTCATGACGGCTACCCACAAAAAAAAAAAATGTGGTTTTTTTATATGGTTGGGGGATCGCAGGGAGCCGGACCTGCCCACACTGCCATCGGCCCTTCTGGCATTTGCCTGAAGTGCCAGATGGCCAGTCCGGCCCTGCATGTGTCCATGTATGTGGTGACTTTAGAAGAGTAATTCGGAGCAGGCGGTGAGAGATTAGCACCCCCACATTGTTACTGCAACCCCCCTAATTCCTTATCATAACACATTCCATACAGCTGGGGGCCAGGGCCGGTGGTGGGTACTATGTACCCCCCCCCCCCCCCTTCCCCTTACCTCAGCACCCCTGAGAGAAGCCTACAAAAACATGGGAAATACACATGTTAAGGGGAAAAGTGGCCAATCCTGGGAAATAAGAGATACATGGTCCTGCTCAAATGCAAAAGTTGCTTCAGGGAGGTTTTGAGAAGTGATTCTAAAAACCTTTTCAGAGAAGTAATTCACCATGTTTTATTTCCACAGATATGTGATCTCAAAGAGACGCAAATGTGTGCAGGAAATGGCAAAGTAAAAGCCAAACTCAATAAGATTGATAATCTTGATTAATAAAATGTATCAATAGTTACATGGTAACAATGTAGCTCATTGTTGTTAGTGATAAGACTCCTTGTAGGCTCACACCTCCACTAACCAATACAGAGCAGTTTTGCCCTCACTGTGACCAATCATAGCGAAGCCTCTCTGTATTGATTACTGTGACAAGTCATTAGTATTGAGACTTCTTGCGGAACATTTTCCTTGACATTCTAGATCTATCGATATCTATATCTATAGCTATTTACAAACTGGAAGAAAGAAGAGTTTTGTCATTTTTGTTCTTTAGATGTGCTTTAAATTTTGGTAACAAATCTACACAAGGAATAATAAATGGTACATAAACTTACCGTATTGGATTCGGATATAGTATGCTCCACAACACTGATGGTCAGGTTGAACAACAAATATTTCACCAGCACAACAAATCTGTGATGAGTTGGTGCTAGATACGATGTAGTCACCTTCACAACATTCGTATCCATCTCTTCTGTCATGCAAAACCTCCCTGCAACATACCTGTTATAGTAAACCGAGAAAGTCAGTCGAATAAAGTCATTATAACAGGCAATTATCAGAGGGACGGTGTTAAAGGGAATATGTCAAGATGCTTCACTTAATCTATCATTGCAATTTTGTATGAATTGAAAAATCTTAAAAAGCTGTAAAATATGTTTAGAAATTCACATACAGTGTAGCCTATTACTAAAATTGGAGTCAATTTGGAATCTGTGCAAAAGTTTCTACTATCTACTCTTCACAACAATTGAGTGGATGTTTGCCTGACTGTTCAGGTTGAGAGACCGAATCACTTCCGGGGTCATTGGAGCCTGTTAGCGACTTCAGAAGATAAAAACTGGCACAGGTCACCTTTCATGCAATAACTTGTCTGGTAGTGATCCAATCAAGGCTCATTCTGGAGCAACACATGCTGGGATAACAGGCAAATCGCCTGATTTTGCTGCAGATATCATGATCTGTGTGTGGCTAGATTAAGTCAAAGGGCCTGATTCATTAAGGAGCTTAACCGGTAATTCACACAACAAGAGGAAAATGGATGTTCAGATTCAGAAATGACGCAAATCCCTGAGGAGAGTCTATCTACGTGTGCTATGTGTAATCCTGATCCTTTTGATAGTGTACCCATAAAGAAAGCCCCTTTCAGCATTTCTGCAGATGTGTCCATGAACAGCCCAAGAGTAGCCGGTGATACACAAATTGAGGATGCCACTTTGGAATTGCAACATGAGGGGGATATTTGTGTAGTCGACGAGGGCGCTAATGAGGATGTTGTTAACCATCTAGAAACCTCATCCATATTACGCCATTTGAAGCGAGTTCATGGCAAGCTGTTAGGAAAATTGGAAACTTATGCTAAAAAAATAACAACAAGCAGTCCATCATCAGCTAGGTCCCTTCAGTCAGCTAGATTCCGACACCTGCAATCTACACCCACAACACCGTCCTCATCAATATCCTGAGTAGCGATCGGAGTTAGTCCTTCATCCAAGTTGCTAAGGCTATATGACTCCTCCACTATCCTGGATTCCTCAGAAGAATTCTTGAGCGTTAGGCCCACTGCTGCTGCAGCTGTTGTTGCTGGGGGTGAATCTTCATCCCAGAAGCAGACCAAGAAGAAGACTACTAGTAGTTTACAACAATTGACTGTTAAACAATCCTTTGCAAGAGGAAGCAAGTATGAAAGGTGTCACCCAGTCACAAAACGGATCACAGACGCCATGGCGACTATGCTAGTATTAGATCTGCATCCAATATCCACTCTTAATGCAGCCGGTTTTAGACAGTTACTTGAGGTCTTGAGTCCCCGTTTATCAAATTCCATCACGACACCACTTTACTAGAAAAGCTATTCCTCACCTCTACCAGAAGGTTCGTAAAAATGTAATTATTGGGCTACAAAATGCCATTCTACCCACTGTAGACTTAACCACAGATATATGGACAAGCGGAACTGGGCAAACTAAGGATTATATGACTGTGACAGCCCACTGGGTTAGTGATTCGCCTTCACCAGCAATTTTTTTATTTGCACATGTATACAGTATATTATGCTTTTGTGTGTGTGTTTTTATTTCATGTACGTGTGGGGGGGTGTTTTTCTTGTATTAGAGAAGCTTTTGAAGTTTTATTGATGTCTAATATGTATTTTGATAACAATGTTTACAAACACGGGCGTAAGTGTACGTGACGTTTGCCTGACATAAAACGGGCACATAAGCTACCGGGGCTGTTCTGCGCAACTTGCGGCATTTTTAGTGAACTCTATTGGCACCTAGATTTCGGGCGCAATTATGGACGATTCTTCATCAGTCCCTAAGTGACTTGTCAAAGATTGCAAAACTGGTCTTCGAACCTAGGTTGATATCTTAGCACGGGCAATTCTATGCTGGAACAATCCTTTAACGTCCAGTGCTCACCTGTCATTTTTAGTATCAATGTAAGCCAGTATTATAAATAAATAAATAAATAAATAAATATCCACCTTCCTCTGTTATAATAAAACAGCAGACTGTGCAAGATATTTCCCCTCTCTCAACGGAACTGTAGCATCATCCATTTTCAATGTGAAGGGTACAGAATCAGAGAAAGCCAAAAAAAAAAAAGCAGCTGATGCATCCAAATTGAATTATAGGGGTTGAAGCTGACTTGAGAAATTCAGTTTTTATTAAATTAGTTATTCAGAGCAAACAGTTATATTCCTCTGAATAAGATGCATATCGCTGTCTCTGCTCTAACTATCACAAGCACTGTGCGAATCCAACATGTCATTCATACAATCATTATGCCTTGGTACACTATCCATCTGTCAGCAAATGATACAATAGTACTACACTGACACATTAGTTTTTCTTTCCGACCAGTGTAAACAGTGATTAGACCCTAAAGTGTCCAGTTAATCATTATATAGATACAATAAGCACATACATTGTTTTAAGTCTTGCTTTCTGTCCAGCAATCCGAGGGACAGCAATTATTACAGTATAAAGAGGCTCCTTGTGGGACGTTGTGAAGGAGCTTTGTCACCTAACTGCTAAATTACACAGAGAGAAATGTTCATTTCCCCCCATTTGACACATCATAATCTCATTTAGAACTGCATAATTGCAGGACAAAATAACATAATGCACAATCATGGACGATAATGGAGCAATGAAAATAAGGTTTTCAGGAGTGATATTTGCATGTCATTTTCCTGCATCCTAAGGCGAAACTTGTACATTTCCGAATAATTTATAATTCTCTCCAAATCAGATCATTCACGTTTTTAATTACTGCCTCCTTACGTGGCGGCGTTTTGTGAATTTACTGGTAGCTCGGTCGTTGAAACTGCTGTGTTGTTGTTGACAAATTGGTACATTATTTCATTATGGGTCGTCAACAGAGAGTTTTCAGCTCCATTTGTCAATAAAAGCCATTTGGAATCTCCTGCTGCACGGTTCCCATATTGATTCCGAAACCTAAACAGCAGTTAATATAAGAATTCATCTGCAAAATACAATAATTTAAAAAAAAAGAAAAAAAATGCTCCTAACAAATTATGGAAGGTCTTTTCACAGCTACTTGTCAGGTAAACAAGCGCCCACTTGTGACTGAAAAGAAATTGATTTTCAATAAAGGGGAACTCGGTGATTTAACCAGGCAATTTAATAAATTTGTCAGGCCAGCCTTCATGTTTTGCTGTGATGCAATTACACAAAAACTGGTATAGGATCATTGCTTTATTTTACAATGTGGTCATTTCAATTCACTGAATATGCTGAGTGATGCTTCCAAGAGAGATTTTGGAGTAGATTTACCAAACCTTCGCAATGGCAACATGGAGGTGCTACCCATAGCAACCAATCAGATTCTAGTTATCATTTTCTATAGTACTAGATAAATGATAGCTAGAATCTTATTGGTTGCTATAGGCAACAGCTCCAATTTTCCTTTTTAGATGGTTTGATAAATCTACACCTTAGAGGGATTAAAGGCAATGATTATTTAATGTGTTTACAAAGTAAAAATGCCCATACACGGCAGATGAAAATGAATGGATCTGGTTGGTCTATCTCACGCCAAGAACGCAGATAACACTGGGTCCAGTTAGTGTCTCAGATCCAGGTAGACCTCTCCGAGATCTAATCAGTTCTGATAGTAGGTTAATTGGCTGCTATCAAAAAGTTACCCTAGTCTCTCTCTTTCTCTGTGTATTAGGGAATTTAGACTGTAAGCTCCAATGGGGCAGGGACTGATGTGAATGAGTTCTCCATGCAGGGCTGCAGAATCAGTGGTGATGATGATGATGAAAATATTGATGTGTTTAACCTCTTATTTGGTGAATCATGAGAGTAAGGGGACATGGGTATTTTTTTGTGTAAACAATTTTATTACTGTATTCAGACTTTGCTCGGATATGTGGTTCTCCAACGAAGGGCAACACGCAGACGTAAACCAAGTCCTATTAAAAGAATAGGACAAGAACTAATGTCCTTCTGCAGAGTGAACATGACAATGAGCCTCTCTCCACAGCAAAGACGGCCCATGAGAACACAATCTTTTCTCCCTTTAACTCATTAATCTCAGAGCACTTATGAAAATTAGAGATATGTTTTCTTAAAAGAAGAACTCAGCCAATAGTTTACATTTTGTATATGGTGAAATTAAAACTGAAGGATCACTTATTTGGGGTTTTCCATGAGTGAGTGTCCCCAATGCTTTTAATAATCCAGAAACTGTCTCTTGTATACTTCGTCTATGGTGCCTTGGAGTGTTTACTTATGTGTAGACCCCATGTGGCTATGAATAAACCTCAATGTATCCATGAAGTTCATTGCTGTAATGCATAAATTAACTTGATTGATACAGAGTATTTCATTTTTAACCCATATGGGGTTTTCATGAGCGTAGCCCAATGATTACTCCATTGAAGCCTTAGTGAACCCATCAATTCAGTAGAAGAGCTCAGGTAAGTACACTTATAGCGCTCTTTTATGCTCTATTCCGAGTTATGTATTTTCAATGCAACTGGAACGATGCAGCTTAGCTCTAAGCAGTGAATTGGATAAAATCCGCAAACATTTTTGTGCTGTATTCATTGTCAACACAAATAAGCAACTTGGATGATGTAAACGCTTTGTTGAAACACAAAGAAGGAAATCAAAAATATGTGTACTTGAATAAATAAAAGTTATTTAAAGGTGGGAAACCTCTTTAAGATCCATAATGTAAATTTCATACTCATATAGTAAACATGAAAAGTATAAAGTTTTAAAAATATATTGTAAGAATAACTGAAGTGTAACGTTACCTGCTGGTAAGGATTAAAGCATTTATCTCCACAAATCTCTTCACCTTTCTTGCATTTAACGAACAAGCACAATTTACCACTCTTATCCCTTCTTATTTTTTGTGCTGAATTACAGGGATATTCGTTTTTTCTTCTGACTTCATAGCCAAGAATTATTCCATTAGGTTCTTCCGGTGGAGCCCAATTAATCTGCACTGATCTGTGAAAATAAATAGCAATTTAAAGGGAAAATATCAATCAAGACAGAATGTTAGTTCCAAGCTATTGCTTATTAAGTAACATCATTTTGTATATTTTATTAGTAATTTTGATTGGAAGAAATCCATAGATTAATCATGGAATCATACTGTATGGACTTTGCAACCGAATAAGTCTTATATTGTAAGATGCATTATAGTAATTATAGAGTGAGAGGGACTGTTGATCAAAGCTGAGCAAACTAGAAATGATGGTGTTAAAAAAAAAATCTTCTATCTTGTTAAGGAGAAATAGGGTTGTGCTGAACAGTGCATCCTGAATGCAACCTACTCAGGCAGTGTACATATTATAGTATTCTTTCAATTCTTTCATTGATCAGCTTAGAGGGAAAATTGGAGGGTGTAAGTCCTTGGGTTAATTTGGTAAAGCAGACGAAGGTATCAGGAAGTGATGGTTTAAGGCATCTGCGGAAAACGTGGCCAGTGCCGTCTTTCCCATTGGGCACAATTGGCAGGTGCCCGGGGGCCCTGCAGCCCAGGGGGGCCCGTCGGAGGCAGCAAAAAAAATCAAAAAACCTGGAAAAAAAAAGACAATACTTACCTTGCGGTCAGCTGGCAATCCGGCTCCCTCCCTGGTCTCCTTCTCAGTACGGCGCTCGCAATGCATGTCGGGCGTGACGTCATCACGCCCACCCGACATCCATTGCGGAGCGCGACGGAGGAGGAGACCAGGGAGGGAGCCGGATCGCCAGCTGACTGCAAGGTAAGTATTGTCTTTTTTTTCCCCAGGTTTTTTTTATTTTTTTGCTGCCTCCGACGGGCCTCCTTGGGCTGCAGGGCCCATATATATAATCATATTTTTTTTTTTATATATATATGTAATTATATATATATAGGGGGCCCGGTGCACTGCTGTGCCCGGGGGCCCAAGATGTTGTTAAGAGGGCCCTGAACTTAGCTACTTCCTGTAATATGTTTATTCAGTGGTTTTATTACACACATTAATACTGTAAAAAGCGCAATTCTGCCATGAAAATACAAAGCAAAAACACATTTTAATTTTCTATCGTTTTTAAACTGGGCAATGCGCTATCATCTGAGCAATTTAAATCCTTGTGATTTTCTATTTTGTATGTGTCTTTTCTTTTTTTTTATAAAAGGTTCTTTTCTCAGGATGAAGAATTACAAACTATGTCAATTGTTTTAGCTCATTTCCACTGGACATCAATGACTGAATACTCATAGTGACAAACCAGTGATAACAGTAAGTTAGTACACCTCAAATATGTCGTCTCTTTTAGCATATTTGAAAGTATGGATATCTGATCCTTAATTCTAGAAATCTGCGACTCTTTTGTCTTAGTTTACAGATGAAATATCACCAAAATTATTTGTCATTTCTTATTAGAGATGACCCCCGTGTTTTGGTTTTGGATCTGGATTAACATTGTGTTTTTGTTTTAGTTCTGGCAAAACCGCCCTGGTGTGTTTTGCTTTGGTTTTGGATGCCTATTTTTTTCTACAGTCCCTATTTTTTTTCTAAAATCACATAATTTGGCGCTTTTTTTATTCCTACCCTATTATTAACCTCAATAACATTCATTTCCAGTCATTTCCATTCAAGTTTTGTCAAGTGACAAGAACACTGCTAACCCTCCTGTTTCTGTATGAGCAATGGCACTAGAGAATGGAGAGTGACAAGAACACTGCTACCCCTCCTGTTTCTGTATGAGCAATGTCCCTGAGCAATGTCACTGGAAACTGGAGAGTGACAAGAACACTGCTACCCCTGTTTCTGTATGAGCAATGGTGCTGTATCTCCTGGGAAGGGAGGTACTTATGGAATCCAAAACCCACGAGATCCGACAATGCAACAATGACAATTTGCCTCGATTCAGATCCGAGGACGTGCAAAGGTACCGGGCCGGCTCGTGAGCCTACTTGGATACCCTAAGTTTGGGTGAGCTCGGTTTTCAGAAAACCGAGCCCGAGCATCTCGATTTCTTATTGGTTTTACCAGTGACATCGTAGAGATGTGTATATACAGTGAATATCTTTGCAGTGGGATATCAGGAAGAGGTGCTGCTGTGTCGGTCACTTTAAATGTTCTATAGTATTCTGAGAACTTTGCAGACACAAGGTCTTATTACACAACATCCCTGGAATTCTATTATAGCAAGCAAAGCTGCTGATAGGTCATGAAATTTGCAAGGCCAGTATATAATTTATAAACCCTAAACAAACTTTTCTTTAATCAGATTTTCATTTTACACCCTTTTCGTAAACTTTGGGCCTCGTCCCTTAGTGATGTCACTAGTTCCTTCATAAGCTGTATTCACGTGAAAATTACTTCATCCTGCCTCTACTGTGAATAAGCAATGGCAACACTTTAAGAACACACCGGATTTGTGTGTGTGTGTGTGTGTGTGTGTGTTAAAGAATGCTCTACGTAATACAGAGGTGTAATTATTATTATTATTATTATTTATTTATAGGGTGCTACAAGAGGTCCGCAGCGCTGTACAGAGGGAAAAAACAAGACAGTACATGGTTTAACAGTCGCTCCTCCTCTGCCTCCCCTCTCTGCCATGCCCTACACTGGCTCCCCTTCCCCTACAGAATTCTTTTCAAACTCCTCACCACCACTTACAAGGCTCTCTCCAACTCTACTGCCCCTTATATCTCTAACCTCCTCTCCATTCACACTCCTGCCCGCTCCCTGCGCTTGGCCAATGACCGCTGCCTCTCCTCCACTCTGATCACCTCTTCCCATTCCAGAATCCAGGACTTTTCCCGTGCAGCCCCCCTTCACTGGAATGACCTCCCTCGCTCCATCTGTCTCTCTCCTACTCTGTGCTCCTTCAAACGAGCACTCAAAACTCACCTGTTCCTCAAAGCTTACCAACTATCCACTTAACCCCCATCTTCTCCGCTCATTCTCCCCTCTCTCCCACTGCCTCAACTGGCTCCTCTTGTGTCTGGTCTGTTTACCCTCCTTAGGATGTAAGCTCGCATGAGCAGGGCCCTCTTCCCTCCTGTCTACCTACCCGTTCTTCTGCTCCGTGTTTATTGCATCAGCCTGCCTGGAGTTTCTGAAGCATTGGTACTTTTTGTTTATTGTTCTGTACTGTTATACCCTGTATAGTCTACTGTTTGTACTATGTGCGGCGCTGCAGAAACCTTGTGGCGCCTAACAAATAAATGATAATAATAATAATACAATACAGTAAACTGGTAGGTTTTTATGAACAGGTGGGTTTTCAATGACTGTTTGAAGCTATACATCCTAGGGATAGTCTGATAGACCAACGGGGATCATTCCAGTGGTGGGGGCAGCACGGGAGAAATCTTGGGTAAGGGAGGCAGATGTGGTTACCAGAGGGGAGGAAAGGTGAAGGTCATTGGCCGACCAGAAAGAGCGGGAGGGGGTATGTATGGAGGTGAGGTTGGAGATGTAGGGAGCAGCGGAGTTGGAGAGGGCCTTGTACGTGAAGGTGTGGATTCTGTATAGGAAGTGGAGCTTGTGTAAGGCTTGGTAGGGAGGGAAGCCAGATGTGGAGCACTGAGAGAGGAAGATCATTTTTGCTGCAGAATTAAGTGTAGATAGTGGAGCAAGATGGATGTGTGGGAAGCCAGTAAGGAGAAGGTTGCAGTAGTCCAGATGAGAAATGATCTGTGAATGGATAAGAGCGATGTTATGGAGCTGGAAGAGAGAGGATTGGGCAAGAGATTGAATGTGGGAGGTGAAGTAGATGGAGGAGACAAGAATGACACTCAGGCAGTGGAGTTGGGGGACAGAGGAAATAGTGATGTTGTCAACAGTCAGGAGGGGAGGAGAGTCTTGGTGGAGGAAAGACAATAAGTTCAAGTTATAAAGTTGCTATATGAACAAATGATAAAATTAATAGCATAATACTATGTCTAGCATGTGCATTCAACTTTAAATATTACTGTCAGGATCTGCCTGCAAGCCCCTTGCAGTACATACTGCTTTGCATGGCAGCTCCTGCCCTTTTGTCCTATTATTGTATTGTATTGGCAGTTCCTCCACTCACCAGAGGAGCTGCTATTGTGCTTTATTGTGTGCATTAGGGGTTAACCTTCCTGTTCACTAATCATTCCATGCACCTGGATGTGGTCCATTTAAACCTGTTTCCCCCAGCACACATGGCTGGTTATTGTTGTCCCATCCTGTGATGTCATATCCTTGTGCAACCTGTGGATTTTTCCTCCTGCCTTGCTCCTCTGGTTCATGCCTGTTTGGAACCTGTTCATACTTCCCTGCATTAGCTGCTTACCTGCTGGTTCCTGAACATTGGTATAATTTCCTGCATCTGCTTGCACCTGGTATTTACTACTGCTCTCAATTACCTGCTATTTATACCTTTCTGCAAATAAACAGAGTGTTTTCACCATATTCGTGACTCCTAGCTGTACTCCTGTTTGTGACCGTGACAATTACATTGCTTAACATAAACCTAACATAACATAAAGAGCTAACATGAAGAACTATACAAAAATGTGTTGCTTCTTGGTTTATAAGAATTTTTTTAAATAACTACAGATGGTGCACATTTATTATAAATAAATGGTGCTTGTCACTAGGCATGTCAATTTAACTGTCCTCTAATCATGCTGAACTGCCAGTGCAATACAATGGAATTTGTGTCAGTGTGGCTCAATCCAGTGTATCCTCCACAGTTCTGGAGGCTCCAGACTGTTCCGTTCACCTATTAAATTGTGCTTCATCTATTCGTCACCATTTATTTTATTTGTTTGAAATAAAGTTTTATCAATATTTTTCAGAAGATATGAATAGGGGAGGGGAGGGGGTACAGAAAGGAAAAATGGGGGTGAGGAAGCAAGGGCAATCAAAACAGAAGGACCTTTATGTGTAAATCAGAGAAGTTAAATGCAAAAAAAAAAAGAAAAAGAAAAAACAAAACGTCTTTGCGAATACAAAAACTGTGCACCGCTGCTCCCACAGGGGTGCCGCGGCCAGGGGACAAAAAAACAACAACTTACCAATCCGGCGGCGCCCGGGACCCAGCATCCTCCTCCCTCCTCGCTTCTCACTGAATGACGGGCGTGACGTCAACACGCAGAATATATTCAGTGAGAAGCGGCAGGAGAGAGGAGACTGCTGGGTCCTGGGCACCGCAGGATTGCTATGAAGATAGAAGAGAAGACAAAAGAAATAGAAGAAAGAAGGTCAAGTATGGTAAGTAAAGAAACCGAGGGAAAGGTGAAAGGAAACAGCAATGGAGGGGCAAAAGAATGAAGGAGGGGGCAGAGTGAGGATGAAGAGGGGCAGACAGTGAGGATGAAGAGGGGCAGTGTGTGTATGAAGAGGGGCAGACATTGACGATGATCAGGGTCAGACAGTGTGTGTGGATGAAGGGGCAGTGTTATGATTTTTGTACATGTTGTTGTTATTTTTTGTTTGATCTTATTCCTCTAAATATTAGCTGTAAATTATTCTTTGACAGAAATATAATTGAAAAAATATATAAAAATAATATTTTCCCTTAGATTTATGTGTATTATTTGTGCAAACAACTTACTAAGTAATTCTGTCCTGACCTAAATACTTATTACGTTATTTTGACTTGGTGAGGTTGTTCCTTTAGACATTTAATCTGATGCGGTTGCCTGTTAAATTTAAAAGTGTCTTGTAAGTGCTGCAGGGCGCAGGGGAGAGGGGGAGAGTTAAGGGCGAGGGCTTCAGTTTAATCTGAATTTATCTTATTATGTAAAAGCAAGCTGTAGTCGTTAATTTTGGACAGCAGGTATAGGGGTTTGTTAGAGTGAGTGGGACATCGTCCGCGTAGAGAGAGATTTTGGACGATCTTGTGCCAGATTAAATAACCAACATATTTTGGTTGTTTCTGATTCTAGCTGCTAGGTGTTCCATCAAGAGGAGGAGGGAAGATAGGGGACATCCCGGCCTTGTACCATTGTGAATTGGGAATGGGGAGGAGGAACAACCATTGGCAAGGACCGTAGCGGAGGGGTTGAAGGACAGTGAAGCTATGCCCTTGAGGAAGGGGCCGCAAATACCAGCAGAGTTAAGGACTTCACACATAAAGGGCCAAGAAACTTGATCAAAAGCTTTCTCAGCGTCAAAGGCAACCACCAAAGCGACGATCTTCAGTTTATTAGAAGCATAGATTAGATCAATTGCTTTTCTGGTGTTATCTACTGCCTGGCGATATGGGATAAATTCCACCTGGTCTGGACGTACCCATGAGGGGATAACACGCGCCAGTCTTTTACCTAGAATTTTAGCAATTAATTTGAGATCCACATTTAATAAGGAAATGGGACGATAACTCGTACATTGACTATGGTCTTTTCTTACTTTTGGAATAACCACTATGCTTCCTCTGGTGGTGGCCCCATCGAACTTCTTACCCAGGAGAACAGAGTTATAGAGATCCAAAAGCATGGGAGACAGAGGGGGGCACATTTTTTTTTTATAATACATTGTGGTGAAGCCATCTGGACCTTGGGCAAAGGTATTTTTACGAGATTTAATAATGGATTTTAATTCTTCAGAAGTTATTTCTGTATTTAGAGAAGATAGCTGCGAGTCGGATAAAGAGGGTATTAGTCACCTTTTAATGTAATGTGCCTTTAAATGTTTTAAACAGCAAACAAAACTGATTTTAAATTTAGGGAACACATAAAAATTTGCTGCTTGAGATGATATTTTTATAATAAAGTTATTAATAGTGAAAGTGGTTCGTGGGACAGTATATGACATTTTTATTTACTTGTTTGATAATTATGTTTATTGTTCATATGCTCTTGAAGAAGCCTTACGGGGAATCTGCAGGAATCAGTTCACTCCACAGATATTGATTACGTTCTTTATGTGCTGTGTAAATCCTCATTCAATAAACATCGAACGAAGCCACGGTACAACCATTATTTACAACAGGAATTATGAGAGCGTTACGTAATCTCCCAGAACAATATGACTACATGTGTTGTGTCACAAAGACTGCAAGAGGGTTGTCAGTCAAATATACGAGCCACAGATAATTGCAAACAATAACTGGGACACTGCAATATACTTGTATTGTTAACGTAGGTTAAATGAAAAATATACCCTATTTACATGCAGGGGTAGATTTATCAAAGCTCCTAAACAGGAAAAGTGTAGGTGTTGCCCGTAGCAACCAGATTCGAGCTAGCATTTCTCTTGTCCATCATAGAAAATGATAGCTAGAACCTGATTGGTTGCTATAGGCAACACCTCCATTTTTTCCAAGCAGTACTGGATGAATGAGCTCTTGTACTAGTGGGATGATAGCGATGATTGTGGGGTACTGTTGCCTCCATCTTCATAATATTGCTTAATGCCTGTAGTCTGATCTGTGTCAGAGTGATATCAGGCGAAAGGGAAATAATGGGAATTGGGGACATAGGTTGAGGTGGGAACAAAAGGCAGATAATTCACTATAGGTGCCATTAAACATTAATTGTCATGAGTACGAACAGAAAAGTGATAGAATATTTATAAATTGCCCTGCCACTTCATGCTAGTTCCTATCACCTTACATATACTAATTTATAACTACCAAAAGTCCTAAATAAAAAAACGGGACACAGTTATTCATGTTCCTATCATCCAAGGCAACACCTGATCCCCTTAACCATACCGTTAATCATCCCACCAATAAGCTATGGCCTAGACCCCAATCCAATAGGCCATTATGGCTTTCCCAAAAACAACAGGACTGATGAGGTATATGCCTAATTATCATGTGAGATCCTTGCTGTGTTCTATATTGCTTTGCTTTACATTTTTTTAGAACTCTTTCTCCCTCTTTGTAGCATTTTTCTAAGGGGACCTACAGACAGTGGAGGCAGCCATTTTGTGGACTAAACCAATACTTATAGTAATGTGACCGATCAATTCTTTAGGAACCAATTCCTCTTGAACATGCCTCTTGATATTAGGTAGAGCAACGATGAAGTCACTGGTTCCTAGCAGTGTAATAGGCTGAATATTGGTTCAGCTCGCAAAACGGATGTCTCCATTGGGGTAATATTTTTCAATAAATGGTGCAATTAAAAAAAAAACATGCAAAGGTTACCTCAGGCACAGAAGTAGCTGGTGCTTAAAACTTAAAATCTATCTAGTATAGTAGAAAAGTCCACACTCCATGAATGAATGAATTAAATTTTTATATATATATATATATATATATATATATATATATATATATATATATATATAATGCTGTACTAACTACATTTCTATATTAAAAACAGGGAATGTAAGTTCCACATATTGCAATATATGTTAAGCTGCCCCAACTCACGCCAAGTCTTCCCATTCTGGTCAGTCCTGACATGATCAAATGCTATGCTTTTTTATCTGGGCTTAAGGCTTACCTGCACACAGCTTTTAAAGGCAAGTCTTTCCCAAGCACTAGCAGCCATGAGAAACCTGGGACTTACCTGACATGAGTTGGAACTAATTAATGTAAAGAATGGGGTGCAAGACTGATGGGACTTACATTGTATAAACACTATAATTCACTCTCCATGTACAGACTGGGGTGCAAGAAGGGGATGTCCACATTGTATAGACAAAATACAGGGATCCTCTACACTCACCAAACATAACACTTTAAGTTAGTTAGTACACATACTTGCCAACTTTTCCTCGTTGGCTTCAGGGAAATCCGGGGGGAGGTGGGCGTGCAGGAGTGGGGCAGGGCTAAGATGACGCAATATTTTCATCATTAAGCCCCACCCCCACCACTTATCTATTGTGGGGGCGAGAACCGGAAGGTTGTCCTGGTCTGGAGCCCGGGAGGTCTCCCAGAAATGCAGAAGCCTCCCGGACATTCCGGGGGGAGTAGGCAACTATGCGTTATAGAAAAGCAGCTAATGAATCTCTAGAGACTGAAGTGTCTTTTACATTTCTGTCTCCATTACTGAAGTCATGTTGTCTTATCTGTCAGTCTTTGATAAAATCTTGGTCTCCACCCCCATAGGCATCAATACATGGACATAGGACATGATTTCTGAACTGTGTCATCATGCCAAAGATGGCGAAGCCAACCACGTCTTGTACTGGCTCAGCATCAGGGAGAATGCCAGACTCTTCAGGGAGCAGGGGCGGATCTAGAAAAGTATCCTACCCGGGGCGATTTAGGCCCCGCACCCTTTTTTACTTCAAGGCTTTTAAACACAATCAGAGCAGCCGGGCAGCACACTGTCACTGCCGAGCGGACCTGCACATATCCAGGCCCCCCCCCTGGATCAGCCACTGTCAGGGAGTGAGGGAGATCACCCCTATTTCAGGGAGTCTCTCTGACATTCAGGGAGAGTTGGCAAGTATGAGTTAGTACAGCATTAATTATGCGTTTGGAGAATGCAGAGTATCCCTGTTTTTGTCTATACAATGTGGACAACCCCCTCTTGCACCCCAGTCTGTACACAGAGGGTACAGAGGATCTATGTCTTTTTGTGTATATATAGATTATATATATATATATATATATATATATATATATATATATATATATGTATATGTGTATATATGTACGTGTGTATATGTAATATATATATATATATATATATATATATAGCTATATATATATATAGATATATATATATATATATATATATATATATATATATATATATATATATATATATATATATATCTCCGCCTTGCATTGTCCCTTAGAGACAAGTGCAGCCTCATGCGTGATGTATTGCAGGGTCTGTTATATTATTTTCAAAGTTAAAGCAAGACAGACATTTTTACACCACCCAGCCCCTTCATACTTCAGGATCAGAATTAATGAATTACCTATTGATTAAATTCCACTCTAGCAAATCCACCATGGCAAATAAATGAACTAGCCAGGGCACGTGTAGGCCACAGCCAGGCATGTCAGGGCAATCGATCAGCAGTTAGTAATCTTTGGGGATATAAGAAGAGTTGATGATAATATGACATGTGAGGAAAGGAATGCTAACAGATCTACACTGGCTGAAGTCATCTGTCACCACTACAGCTGAATTGCAGGGTGGTTAATTATGAACATGTGACATGTGCTCTTGTATGATTCATAATAGACACATGTAAAGTTTTAGCGTAATAATATTGTGTATTTCTGTACAATGCTCTACTGAGGTTAACACATGTACTCTATAGACTCATGTGATCAGCAGAAATGGTAAATTACATATAACCAGTGTGTTCTGAAATCATCCCTATAGCATTGATAAGGAAACTTTGTATTACAATGGAATAACATACTTCATATAATATATTAACGGTATTAGATGTCACAAAGCAGTTTTGTAACCTATATAAATGTACTGAACCAATTACCATATAGTTTTATATAGTCACAGAACTCCAGGTATTGTGAAACTACAAGCCCCAGCATGCTTTGCCAGATTATAGATGGCAGGGAATGTTGGGACTTGTAGTTACATAACACCTGGAGAGCCAAAGGATGTTCAGGCCTGCTCTAGAGTGACAAGAGGGGCATTTTTTCATCCTTCCAATGTATCAGTATAGAACTGAATTAGCTCTTATGGACATTCCGTGTTACTATCTGGAAACGCTTAGCGTTCTATGGCTAACACATACTTGCCAACTCTCCCGGAATGTCCGGGAGACTCCCGAAATTCAGTTCAGTCTCCTGGGCTCCCGGGCTCGTTGGCATTTCTCCCGCATCCTGGACTTCACCGAGAATCGCGTCAAATGACGCGATTCTCGGTGATTGACGCCATTTTGGAGGGCGGGAGGGAGCGGGACGAGGCCAATCGCGTAATTTTGGCCCCGCCCCCGCGACATAAATTACGTTTTCGTGGGCGGCGGGACCAAAATGACACGTTTGGCCTTGTCCCGCCCCCTCCCGCCCTCCAGTCACGCCCCCTCTCCCGGAAACTTGTTTCCGAGAGTTGGCAAGTATGGGCTAACATGAGGTACCACCCTCAAAGGGGCCCATCCACCAAATCATTTTTTTTTTCAAGTAGTGTGTGTATGTGTGTAATGCCTTCTCATTCTGTTGGTGGCCTTAGGCTGCTCCCAAAGAACACTGGGCTATCCCAAAGGCCAGCTGTTATTATTGTCAGGCTACTAAGCAGGGTTTTCATTTTTTGGGTGGCGATTCTCATTAATACCCCATTCATACTGCACCAAAAACCCTGCTTTTTGCAGAGGCACGCTGAAAAACCCGGGTCTTGGTGCAGTATGAATAGTCCAACCACAAAATCCCGGGTCTAAAATACCGGGATTTTGCGAGGGGTAATTTTAGTACCCAGAGGTCCCCCTGACAGCCGGCAACGCACCGGAGACACCGCTGGCTGAAAATAAGTTAGGTAAACATTTGTTTTGTATTTTTTAGTAATTAAAATCTTTTTTTCACTTTTTTTTTTCTAAAACCCGGGTCGGGCAGGTGCAGTATGAACCCGCCCGACCCGGGAATCTTCTTATCTATACTGCCCTGTGCCCCGGCAATATCCCGGGTTAACAACCCAGGATATTGCTGAGGCGGCAGTATGAAAGTGGTATAAGTTTGCATGAGTACCAAAGATCTGGTTTAATATAGCCATATATATAGATGAAACAAGTTAATTTGAGAGAGACATAGCAACATGCAACAGAATGGACCGACATACTTTCTGCCTCAAATAACCTTGCTCCAACTACAGATTTACCCTGTGATAGCGTTATGCATTGTAACCCGGCCTGTATTGCTTATGGTATTGAGAAGGTCATACCCCACAGCTAGTCTTTGATATTTCTTAACCCACCCAGAAGATGGAACAGGATCCATAGTCTAACTCTATGTTAAAAAGTGAGACTACGGTGTATATCTGGCTCTTATCTAGTCTCCACTGCTCTGATGTTAGGCCTGAAATATCTGCTGCTTAGCACTCCAGCGTGTAGAAATGAGGAAGACAGTCTATGCAGGAAACACTAGAGATAGCGCCAATCTTTCTATTGGGTGATCCCGTTGATGAGATCACAGTGTGTCTCATACTTGCCGACTCTCCTGCAATGTCTGGGAGATGCCTCAACTAGCAGGAGACCTTCCAGACTCTCAATAGACTAATCCATTCTCCCAGAGAGTACAAACATGTCATCAAGCTCTACCTAACTCAGAAAGAACCGCGTGGCAGCGGTGTGATGGCGTGATTGCATCAACATGTCACTTTGTATCTCTCTGATCGATGGCGTTCTTGTCCAGCCCACCAGATGCTACAAATCGCACCACCTCTTCCTTTCCTACCTTTCCCCCATATAGCACATGGACACCATCTTTAGACTGCCAATATGTAGTAATGATACCAGTCAACCATCACAACATACCACGCCCCCTCCCCCCGATATCACCCCTGCACTTACCTTGAGCTGATGTTGGTTATGTTTGGATTGGGTATTTTATTTGGCTTTCCCTCAACAGTTGCAACTTGGGTAGCGTTGCTTTTTATACATGCATATACGGTGCAGGCTTCAACCTACAGAAATCATAATTGAGCAAGACGTCATTACCTACTATAGTTAAAGAGCACAAAGTAAAGTCATATTATCAATCTTTAATTATTTTCTATTCTGAAAATACCAATATATTATTTTAGCCATTTCTTCCTGAAACATTACTGACTAGCAATTTAGCTATAGCTGTGCTGATATAATCAAATTAAGTATTTGCTAAAAATATGTTTAGTAAAAATAAATATAACTTACATTTACACTGTATGTAAGTAGAAAACAAAACCTCTCTTTGACTCTATTTATTATTGTGCCTCTTCTTAAAGTATTTTTGTAAGAAGTGCAGTACCTCCTTTAACCATACAGATGTCACTGTTGACTCTTGTGTTGGCTGCTATACAGCTGTACAGCTGGGGGAGCCAACTCATCCATTTGGGATTCTCTATCCAAAATGTATATTTTACTACATAGTGTTTGGTGAAAATATTCTTTACCTGAAAAGTAAAATCTATACACGTTCTCGGGCTGATTGAATTTGATCTGTTTCTTACGCGTATTTGTTTTGGCCCCAGAACTTGTATAGTTTATAGGCATCAGTAGTGGCGGAAGCGGAAATTTAGAAGTGGCGGTATGAAAAATGTAATAGGAATGTCAGTGCATGGAAATTGGTAGTTTATTAATGAATGCAGTAAAAGTGGCGGTATGCCATACCACCGTGTACACCCCCACTTCCACCACTGGGTGTCAGCTATGAGCTGGCAAATTTAAAATTCGGCAGTGGAAATTGTGTTGGGGGAGGTACATTTTTCCTATGACCACAATTGAGACACTAAGTATACTGACATAAAAATTCTGATTAATATATGGGCAACAAGAAATAAATACAGACTTACCTTAAAACAGATGGACAACATATCCCACACTCCTCATAAAAATTCCAAATACAGATAATGCTGTCACTTAAAATGACGACCTAAGATTGCCCGTTTTAAGGCGGCGATGCTGTCCTGCCGCCTGTATAATCTAAGTTCTTCATCATAATCTCAATCTTATTTAAGCATGTCAATTTCTGATAAGCTCATTAAATTGTATTAAATGCAAAAGACAGCTTACCCACAAGAGGGGTTTATTTGTCAAATTAGGTTTTTTTCTCTAAACATTCAGCAAAACATTAGGTCACAAGTAATTATACACAGAGAATGTTATATGTCTGCATATTTGTATTCATTAAAATCTAACCTTTGCCTACATAACATGGGTGAAGCCAATTTGTGAACTGAGCTAACATGGGGAAGAAAACAGCCAGTCAAGTCACTGGGAACTACATTGCGGTCTCTAGTTCCTAATGTCCTGATTAACGGCATTATCAAACATTGATTGGGCATAGATTTGTCAAACCTTATAAAAAGGACAGGTGGCCATAGCAACCAATCAGATTCTAGATATCATTTTGTAGAATGTACTAGATAAATGCTAGCTAGAATCTGATTGATAGCGAAGGGCAATACCTCCACATGTCATTTTTAGAATGTTTGACAAATCTGCCCAGTGGTGTCCAAAATGGCTGCCTCCACTGTTTGTAAACAACAGATCCACTTCAACACGAGCAGGAACTTGTGACCCATAGCGACCCTTCTGAATTCTGCATTCATTTTCTAAACTGCACTAAGAGAATCAATGTTAATTAACCTTATAAAAGGTATGGAGGTCACAACCCTGCCCTGTATGTGTCAGCAGGTAGTGTAAACAAAGTATGCCCAACAATGTCACCCATAAAACTACCTCCAATGGTTTCAATAGTCCATAAATCCACAAGTTCATATATCTATAAATAATAAAATCTAATAAGTAAAAATGGAATGCTAGACAAAAGAGACAAAAACTCCCAACAGATCAAGGGCTAAATTTACTAAGCTGCGGGTTTGAAAAAGTGGGGATGTTGCCTATAGCAACCAATCAGATTCTAGCTGTCATTTATATAGTACCTTCTACAAAATGATAGCTAGAATCTGATTGGTTGCTATAGGCAACATCCCCACTTTTTCAAACCCGCAGCTTAGTAAATCTAGCCCCAAGTGTGTTTAATAACAGATTAAAGGATTGAAGTGAGTAGACAATTGTACTCACAATGTAGACACTTAATAATCGTATTTGAAGCATTTTAAATCAAGCCGCCCCCAACCACATCAAACAGCATATCCCATGAAAATACGCTTACATGCTGTTTGATGTGGTTGGGGGCAGCTTGATTTAAAACGCTTCAAATGCGATTATCAACCCTCTACATTGCGAGTACTAATGTATGCTTCCATCTCCACTTTACAAACCCGCCGGAAACTCTCATCTTGATACATTGAACCATTGGTCTATAGGGAGTTTGTATCTATTTCGTCCAGTCCCCTCCATTTCTACTTATACTTTTGCAGAATAAATGAAGGGTTAACGCATAATTTGGCACATAAACCGTTTTATGATATGAGCCCTTTTATGTTTATTGGTCCTTTAACTCACACAATGCGGATCATTGACTAAAAAGTGGAAATGAACATTAATCTGCAGCAATCAATCAGCAATTAGCTTTGATCTATCTACAATAGGGATTAGAAACCTACGGCAGGTATACAAGAGGGGTACATTGTTTAGACATATTTTTAAATATGTAAAGCTTTAAAGGGTTATTTGGCAAAAATATATATATAAACATTTTTGGGGTCATTGGAATAAATTTACACATTCAAGCGAATACTTTGGATATATTGATACACAACAGGTATAAGTGCTTGGTAAACATGTACTGTCACATACGAGCCAAATATTATAAATTATTGGGAGTGCTCAAGTCACCCCACCCCACCCCACCCCATGTGACCGAACAATGCCTTGCATAGACATGATTAGCTAAAACACAAATACTGGGGGTTCACAAGCACCCCACAGAGCTAGCTACTAGGATAAGGGTGTACATGATGCAAAAAGGTTAAGAATCTCGGGCCTGATTCATTAAGGATCTTAACTTGAGAAACTTCTTATTTCAGTCTCCTGGACAAAACCATGTTACAATGCAAGGGGTGCAAATTAGTATTCTGTTTTGCACATAAGTTAAATACTGCCTGTTTTTTCATGTAGCACACAAATACTTAATAGCTTATTTGTACACTGAAATTTAAAGTTGATATTTGTGTGCTACATGAAAAAACAGTCAGTATTTAACTTATGTGCAAAACAGAATACTAATTTGCACCCCTTGCATTGTAACATGGTTTTGTCCAGGAGACTGAAATAAGAAGTTTCTCAAGTTAAGATCCTTAATGAATCAGGCCCCTCTAATCTAGTGCAAACTGTATAACCGTTAGTTAACGAAAGCAAACAACTGAGTTGTTGCTATGGTTACTGCAAATTTTTCTTTTGTTAGTACATAGCCCCCCAACACATACTCAACTTTATACAGTTTTTACCTAAACTTTTTTTTCCCAACAAACCTGTATGTCGTAGACCGTAAACGGAGCCAGATCTCCCAGGACAAACCGATAAGGTGTGCTCCATTCCGTCTTGTAGAACTTGTCATTCACATAGACGGAATATTCTGTGACAACGCCATTTGGATTCGAAGGGGATGTCCAGATGACACGTGCAGCTGTACTGTTGATTGCCACAACCTCTGGAGGTTGCATACCCTGAGGCTCTAGAATTAATAGAAGGATCTGAATACTCTCCAGCTGTCTACGTGAAAGACCTTGTTTAACCAAATGCATATTAGTATTTCAGCTTCAACAGAAAGAAAAAACGTTTAGCTGTTCAGTGATGAGGCTATCACAGCCGGCAGTGCTGACTAAATTGGCTTATTACGCTCTCAGTGAGAAACGACGAGACCACTGGTAATATGTTTTCTATAACCAACATTGTATTAATCTGCTGTGACGGTGTGACCAGTCAAATGTTATTTGAATTACCTACAATTCCGTATTAGAATCAAATGAACTATCAATCTCAGTATTGATACAGTCGGATCCTGATCAGCATTAGGTGTGCACGGACAGTAGTTATATCGTCGTAATGGGGAAGCGGAATTGCGCTTGACCTGCAGAACATTACAGGCTTCACCCCGTAAATTACATCGAGCAATAGTCTGGCATTATCGTTAAGTAAATGATCTAAAATGTTGATTATCACACAGTAGTTAATATAGAGATCTAATTTAAAAATAAAATTCCCGGTGCTTAAACGACACAGTTATTCAGGGATGACAGGAATAACTATGCAAAATGTTTCTTTATCATGTCACCCGGCTGTATATTAATTGTTTTTTATAAACAGAAAAAAAAAAAGGTGGTAACCTTTGGTATCAAGGAGGAAATGAAGATCCTCTCTTAAGGAGCTTTTTAATGGCCTGGAACACTTACTTGCTTGGGAGGTAATGATATTATACAGTTTATAATGAGTTTTTATAAAGTCGGATTAGACATAGTGTTCTGCTTGTGTTAAGATTTAAAGTGGAGCTATATGTAACGTATTATTTTTAAAGGGCATTTTCACTTTTGGAAAAGCCCTTTGAAAAATGAATACCCCACCTTCTCGTATCTAAGTCTCAGTGCTGGGACTTTTAAATGCTATTACGTCGGGGGGACAATATGGGTGGATGTGATATATGCTAGTTTAAAACTGAGGCTTCACTAAGGATATCATATCTGATCCTCCATCGTGGAGGACCAGAGTCCTTAGCAGAGACTCGTACTATAGAGAGAGGGCGATTGAGATTTTGAAATGTGGAATTGTCCCGTACTATGCTGTAGTTGTGGGTCAGCCTCATTTACTTATTTAGCCATGGTTGTCAAAACACCTCTGTTTTCTCAGTCAATCTGTATATTAATAAGACAGAAATGTATCAAGTTTGCAGTTTTGTACTCAATGCAAATGAAAATCTTTACCAACCAATAAGGCTATTGTAAAGGGCCGTTGAAATACAAGGCATACCTTTTACACAACAAGAAATTGAAAAGGAAAACACATATGAGCCAATTTATCAGCAGTATCACCAAAAAAATAAATGCAAAAAATATCATACTACAATCAATAATACATATCAGTATACAAACATGCAGTGCTGTTTATTGCTAAGGCTACGTGCAATTTATATAATATGGGCCTGAATTACAGTGATAATTTACATTTCACACTAGTAACTGAATGCTGTTATTTTCCTGTGTATGTTTATCCTACGTTGCAAGTCACATACGTTTTTGAGAGCACATTATAGCAGCGTCCAATCAGCAACAGTTGTAAAACTGATATAAGTCAGTCTATGAATATTATCAGTATTCAAATGTAGGAATTTTTAAATAGTTTTAATATTTTTTTATTCAGTGTTTTTGTTTATTTTTCCCTACCACACTTCCTTTACAGAGTACTTTCATATAATAGTAGAGACCATCTATATCCATTTTTATTTGCATTTCACACTTTAATAAATGCATGAACAGATGGACAAATAGGGCAACTAAGAGTCAATTGTATTGTTACCTTTGTGTTGCTGGAATGCATCACTAACGCTCACATTAGTTTTCATGCATTTTTTCCTATTTTCCTAACTAATGATGTGTTTGAAGTGTTCCCTGTTACCTATAGCTCGTTATGATGATGCCATACTATGATAGTACAATATAATATTATACAGGAACCTAGGAAATCTATCAAACCTTGCAAGTATACAGGGGCAGGCTGGTCCAGTCCTGTAGTGGGCTACCTTGGGCTGGGTCACTGGGCCACCTGCATTTGTTTCCTTTAAAATGTTCCTTATCAGCTGCTGAGTCGAGTCTTGTCCCCCAGGCTAAAATTTGCCAGCCCTCCCCTGCAAGTATAACATCTTACAGCCAATATTTGGGAGCAGTGCACAACCTGTGGAAGTTGGTGTAAGAAGTGGGATAACATTGCCGGCTGCACTTGGGCCAAAGTCCCTGGAAGCCCTGCTGTGAACCCTATCTGTTACATAGGTTTAGTGCTGCTTGCTTATACCTTCTTTCTTGCAACTGCAAATGAACCATCCGTTATAGGAAACTTTCTAAATTATGAGTGTGGCAAGATAGAAGGGTGGACAGACAAGAAGCAAGAAGGAGAACTGGAGCAAGGGGTATTTCAACAGTTCTCTTAAAGACAAGCAATGCCGGGAGAACATTTGTGGGTGAGTAGGTAGGATGTGGGGTTGGTGTTGATGGAAAAAAATCAAGAGGCCCTTTTGCACCAGGGGCCGAAGGTGCTTTAGTAAGAACACTGGTGGTCAACATTGGTTCACAGTTATAAGGCAAGTAGGCTTATTTACTAAGCTAAGGCAGTGGTTCCCAAACTATGCGCCGCGGCTCCCTGGGGTGCCGCGGTGATCTCACATGGGTGCAGCGGACAGGGCCGGTGGTAAGCAAAGCAGGGGAGTGCTCTGTAATAATTTTGGATTAGGGATGCCTTGAAAAAATTATGCCAACCCTAAGGGTGCCTCCAACTAGGAAAGTTTGGGACCCACTGAGCTAAGGTACTCACTAAAGGGGTAGTATGACAGCAGATGTAGGTGTCAAAGGCCTTCAAATTTTTTTTTATTTCAATATAGAAATTGGTGAGACTTTTTTTTCTTAGCAGCTAAACTTGCATCAGAAATTTTTATCAAGTCTGAAACAGCTGCCAGTATGCCTGACATGTTCATAGCACACTGCCTCAAAGAACAAATCTTTACAAAAATGCTAATTGTTCCTGAATTTGACCATTTATTGACAGTCGTATTGCTCCAAAGCACATTGGAGAGTAAGTTCAGGCACGGCTAATATTCACTATTACAGAGTTATGCTCTTGTCTCTGTAGGCCTTTTATTGATCTCTTTCCCGAAGTCAACGATGCACTTAAGCATTTTAACATTTTAGACCATTTGTTTAATAAAATGACATTTTAAAGCAGAAGGCTGACTGGTTTCAACCTTGCAAAATCAATCCATTTAGTTCTGAGATTTGGGAAAGAGCTGCAGTTGTCAGTACTAACCTCCATCCAGGGTGGTCACGTGTACCCAGCCGCTGCTCATGCTGTGAGGACCATTGGAGACCTCTAGATAGAGCTGATGATCTGTGCTCGGATTCAAGCTGCCAATCACTGTATGGTTGGCATCCCTCTGGATTGTCAGTGACTTGTTATAGCTGGGAGATTTCAGTACTATGGTGTAATGATCGACATCACCTTGCAAATCCTGCACAGCTTGAAAGAAATGCATTCCGTTATTAGTTACAGAGAGATTATATGTTTAACAAACATTACATTTATATGACCAAAAATCATACCTAGTAGTTGACCTTTTTCGGAAGGAAAGTTTCTGGAAACGGTAAAAAAATTCACATTTCCTTTAAAACGTTTTGATTCTGATGTAGTTAGTTTTAAGTTTGTGAAATCCATATCTACGACAGAGTGTACTGATGGGTAAACCCACGATTTCACAAACTTGCAACTTACTACAAGGCCAGATTTGCTTTAAGGAAAGAAAGGAAAACGTGGATAAAATCACCAGATTAGGGCGGAAAATCAATGGATGAGAGGACGAAAAGCAGAAGATTATCCAGTATTCAACTTATTCTCACACATTTTAATTCGGATGGGGCATCTGTATTATATAAATGCTTATAACTTTGACCTGCACACTGTATTAACTGGAGATGCTCACTGACCCCCGTGAACTGGTTTTGGTTTTGGATCTGGATTAGCTTCGTGTTTTGGTTTTGGATTTGGTTTTGGCAAAACCACCCTCATGTGTTTTGGTTTTGGAATTTTTAGAAAAAAATGCTAAAATCACAAAATCTTGCTCTTTTTTTGTTCCTACATTATTATTAACCTCAATAACACTAATTTCAAGTCATTTGCAGTCAATTTTGACCACCTCACAGATCACAATATTATTTTCATACACTTTTGGACAAATACTGCAGCGACCTGGCTGGATGGTAAGCGACAGAGCAATGACTCAAACACACGGCAGTTCCTACCACATCTAGGACACATTGCCACACAGCAGTGACAGTAAAGAAAAATGGGTGTCCGCCCTCCCTCCCACTCACCATTATGTTGGATTTTAAAAAGGAATCCAAAACTCGCAAGATCCGAGATCCAACGATGTAACAATGACGTTTTGCCTCGTTTTCAGTTTTGAGGGCGCGCTCGGCTCGGTACTCGGATCCCCTAAGTTCTGGTGTGTTCGGTTCTCAAGGAACCGAGCCTCAGCATCTCTATTATTAACCCATTGAAAGTAGATATACATCTTTCTAAACCTATACCATCATCTTCATGCAACTATTGTTCCTCGAACGCTGAAGTTCTGCATTTAATCAATTTCGTTCACCAGCTTTAAATAGTGGCGGATGGGGGTGTGAGCAGGAATACCTCTCACAATCTGCAATCTCCCACTCACGTCTCATTTTCGTTCAAGGCTCTACGAGGAATGGGGAGTCCCATTCTCCAGGTCATAAGACCCTGCAAACACCCACCTGACAGGACCGCTGGGCACAATCACATAACCATCACACAATTTTATTGTGTTTTAGAAACTCTTTTTCCATAAACATATCCAATGGGTTATAAAAAAATATTGTGAATTTCAACCATAATAGAAAACAGGTAAAGTCATAGGAACTATACAGATATCCAGACTGAAACTCACGTTATTGTCAGACAACCTTCCAGGGAAAATTATTCAACACATGAAACTCTCCCTGGATATTTGGAACAGATGATAAATATATAATTATTGAGTTTAGGAGCGGAATGACTAAAACGATCATAGATCATGCTAGTGGCACATATTGAGCTAAAGGTCAGGGCTGCCATCACAAACTGTGGGGCCCAGTACTAATTAATCTGGCGGCGCCCCCCTCCCCATACATGTGCACCCCTCCATCTTTGCCATACATGCGCCCTCTATCCCTCATCACAGTACATTCCCCCCCACTCCCTTATCACAGTAAATGTTCCCCTCCACCAAAGTAAATGTCCCCCTCTCCCCTCCCCGCAATCACAGTTAATGTCCCCCTCCCCCCCACAGTTAATGTCCCCCCCCACAGTTAAGGTCCCCCTCTCCCCTCAATCACAGTTAAGGTCCCCTTCTCCCTCTCCCCCCCTCCACAATTAAGGTCCTCCTCTCCCTCCCCCCTCCACAGATAAGGTCCCCCTCTCCCCCCTCCACAGATAAGGTCCACCTCTTCCCCCCTCCCTCCCTTCACAGATAAGGTCCCCCTCTTCCTCCCTCCACAGATCAGGTCCCCCTTTTTCCCCCCTCCCTCCACAGATCAGGTCCCCCTTTTCCCCCCTCCCTCCACAGATCAGGTCCCCCAGGCTCTCCCTCTCCCCCTCTCCACAATTATGGTGGAATAATAGCTCATTAACTTACCTTCTCCTGCGCAATGCTGCAGCTCTGGCTCCCGGTCACTGATACACTGGGAGTGCGGCACGCGGTGATGACGTCACCGCGCCACCCATGCTACCAGCCTATCAGTCTGGGAGGCAGAGCTGCAGCATTGCGGAGAAGGTAAGATAAAAAAGGGGAGGCACGGTTGGTGACTGCGGGGCCCGGACAGTCCAGACAGACGAAGAGGTCTGTCCGGGCCCCCTAGTCTGTCCGGGCTTCTCACAGCAGTACTGGCCATACCCCAATGATGGCGTCCCTGCTATAGGTTATTAGCCATACTGTCTAAAAGCAGCCGTCTATTCCCAGAGCTTCTCGACTACTCTCAGCTCTAGCCGAAAACCAGAGGGGGTGGCGGGGAGAAGTGGGGTAAGCGGGATGACCTATCACAAGTAACTTTTGATTGGTCCTCTCGTTCACTCCCCCCCACTCCGCCACCATGTGAAGTTAATGAACTACCGTGATTTGTCGGTGCTGTATTAAAGCAGAGCCCCTGGGGAAAAAACGTCTGCTCCTCTAATTAGCAAATAATGTTATTATTTGCACCTTTTTCTTTCATTTATTTTATTAAGCTTTTTTGTTTTAACATGGCAATACTATATTTTAAAACCCAGCCGTTCTCAAGAGATATTTTTCATCCAAAACATACTATATAGTGTACAATTATTTAGCAAAAGCAATAATGAATACCTACTGGGTCTGGACCATGAGGCTTCTATGGCAGTGTGGTTAATAGCCTGAGCAGCAAGATTACTTCCTCTTAGAGGCGGTCCTGGGTGTGTTGTTGCAATTATATCTGCACTAGACGTATATCCCACCGCATTATGTACAATCAATCTGTATTCGTAGGACGTATACCTTAAAGATTAGAAAAAATGATTGAGGAAGACATTATCAGGAGTATTTTACCAAAATCATAGCCATGTGTCTCCGTCCACTTTCCCCGACAACACAATCTTTCAAAACCTTCACAGCGAAATGCATAACAGATTTGGTGAAGAGAAAATATACCTGGGTATGAGGAGGTCATATAACTAATTTGCTACTCATACAGGGCACATATATGAATGACTTTGTAAGTGTAATGTGTCGCCTGGTAGATGTATTTATAAAACACTAATGTCTGGCTGACGTGGACTTCACCTGAAGTTACTATGTTGCCTGATTTGATGACCATGCCCATTCTCATGTATTTGCAATGATTCTGGAATATTTTTTTTCTTTAACAGAAATTTATTTTATATATATTGTGACATTAGCACTGGGCAAGTGGTGAATGGCAGAGGTACATGTCCCAGCTTTTATGTGTTGTATACTCTTAAACCCCAGGGAGATTGTCTTGTATGGGAAGGAGCTTTCCAAAGAGTGCATTCAGCTTCAGGAAAAACAGGTAAGGGTCCCTGGGGTTACGTATGGAGAGAGAAGGGTGGACTCCATACATAAGGCCCATTCTGGGTCTTCTGATCTGATCTTCTGATTTCCCAGTCTCACAGCAGACTAATCAGGAGTTGCACCTGCAAGGTGCTGACGAACAGCTGCTAGGCAGTTTCCTCTGTGTTACACAGTCTGGGGAGGAGATTGGAGGCCTCCTGAGAGATACTGCAAACGGTGACCAGTAAGTTTTGTATTTTGTATGTATGCGGGGCACAAGGTCCCCCATTTGAGAGAGGGTGTTCCTGTATGTTTAGTTAGTTCCGGCACTAACTAAACAATGCAGGCAAGGATTTTCTTTTTGTTTGTTCATTTTTATGACTGGAAAATAAAACTAACTGTGTCTAGTCAAACCAAAACAATTGAGTGTTGGGATAGCCTTGGCTGGTCTATCTGAAGTGCAGCCGTCTACCCCAGAAGACGACTGCTGATTAGCTCACAATATTTTTTTAAGATATATAACAATTTCTTTTAGTACCATAGGGAATAAATATCTTTCTATTTTGATTGTGATGTACAGGGAACCCCCAAAAAATTACACTATACTGTATAATCCACAAGTAAAAGGATGACAAAGGTAGGTACTTTTATAACAAAACAAAAAAGGTATAGTGGAGCAATTGGGAAGAATTTTATTTTATTTGTTACTTTTTACACTTTATGTTAACATTTTTGTTGTGAGTCTCTTTTGACCCCCTTCAAGAGTCATAAGACATACACATAAATTCCATCTAAACTGTTTTCATTGTAAATGAAATATATATATCTGGGATTCTACAATCTTACATTGTTCAATTAGAGTACGTTTATGAAATATTATTTTTATTTTCACCGAATCGAGCATCACATTATGCACAATGTACCAGATGATGATCCACAAGCCCAAAAGATGTTATGGAGTGAGTAGCATTTAAAGTCAATATACTGCTGCAGATAAGCAATTAAAACCATATACCTCACAGATGACGGTGTTATACCTCACTTATAGTGTACAGTACATATTGGGCCTGATGCAGAGTGAGACGTACTCCCGCTCACATAGCGAATGTTTGCTCTGATAGTTAACGTACGCAGCTGCGGCTATTCAGAACTGTGACTTTTTGGCATTTACGACTCTTTATACTTGAAGAGACATGATGAGGGGAGGGAAGGGGCTCTAAGATAGTGAAGGTACAGGGCATGTCCGAGCAATTGTGTACGGAACAGCCGAACTAGCAATTCGCTAGTTTGGCTATTCCTCACGAGAGCTTGACGTTAGAACTATGTGAATGATCTGCAAAAGCTTATTGAGATTTTAGTAGTCGTTCAGCTATAGAGTAGATTAAAAGTAAAATCTTTTTATCAATCTCAAGTTACGCTTTCCTTCCACACTGAATGAGGGCCAATGAACTTCCACAATCATCTTCAATTCTAATCTTCTAACGCTGTACAATGTCATCTTCTCAATCTTTATGCAGAATACCACTTCTTCTGGCACGGTGGTTAGCTTTGCTCGCTCACAGCACTTGCCTCATAAGTTTGATTCCTGACCAAGGTCCGATCTGTGTAGAGTTTGTGAGGGTTCACTCCCGGTGCTCCGGTTTCCTTCCACACTCCAAAAAAACATACTGCTAGGCTAATTGGCTGCTGACTAAAATAGACCCTAACATGTGTTAGGGAAATTATACTGTACATTCCAATGGGGCAGGGACTGACATAAGTGACAATATACAGCGCTGTGCTAAATGAGAGCACTATATAAAAAATACTAACATTCCAATAGTGAATCATCTTACAAATCCCCCTTGACATATTTCATGGAGTATGTTTATTTCTTAAATAAGCATTTCATGGGTTAATTGGCTGCTATCAAAATTGACCCTAGTCTCTCTCTCTCTCTGTCTGTCTGTGTGTATGTTAGGGAATTTAGACTGTAAGCTCCAATAGGGCAGGGACTGATGTGAATGATTTCTCTGTACAGCACTGCGGAATCAGCGGCGCTATATAAATAAATGGTGATGATGATGGGTCTTATGACAAGCGAAAAATTCCATAAACGTTTTCAAGGGGTGATTTGTGTTTCCCAAATTTTATTACACACAGTAAACACACAGCAATGCTTAATTCTACCACCATTGAGGTAATTGCAGGTTGCCTTGCGGGCATTTCAAAACTACGAGAAGAGCGCAAGCTCACGCTGCACATTCCTTAAACGTCATTAAACGAAATCATTTTTAGATCACCTTTAAAATTTGTAAACAAGTGCTATGACTAATTGCTTGCCTGCTTTGTAATAGAACATTTATGGATGTCTCCGTGAAACATGTATGTCAAAATGTTTTCTATTTTTAACTTATTAGAAGATACGTTTCACATGTCCTATTTCATAACATTGTGTTATACCCAGAGCTGCTATAAAATTGTGCTTGACATAGACAACATGAACTATTAAAAATGGCAGCAATTGTTTTTTTTTTTTTTCCACCGTTCTGTAATCTTACCTGCTAAGAGCCTTATCTTCATAGAACCACTGAGTTCCTGAGTAAATATTCTGCCACAGATTTAAATCTTCAGGGGGATTTGATGCAAGTGGTTGCAGGATTGTACGTCTCAGGAGTTCATATCTAACACAAAAGACAAGCACAGCGCCTGGATTATCTCCACTAATATTATTAAACAAAAACAGGTTTTTTTTTTTTTTCAAACATTATTTTGTTTTTACAGCTGCGAATTGCTCAGATAAACATGTTGAGGTTTCCAAACTTATTTTGCTACGGGAAAAAAATAAATTGTGTCATTTTTATAGAAATACATTAAGGCACAGTGAGGCTTTTATCATAAAAATTGCATCCACCGGTGCACTAATCAAACCTTATATCTCACTTTCTCTGTGTGCACGGCGATTACAGTATTTTAATCTAAGATTATAAAAATAAATGCATTAGTTAGTAATTGTTAGGCTAAAACTCCGCTTTTTTTTTATCATACTGCATTCTGGATTTTATATAAAATGGGTATATTACAGACTGTTTTTCTTCTTAAAGAGCTTTTTGAGATTTTAATACTATATAGACAATAATTTATTATTTAAGTTCCTATTTTATCTCTTTAAACCAATGACAGTGTTTATTAATCTGTAGATAATATATCTTTGTGTTATGCTGCTGAAAAATACTCTTGTGTTCTGTACATCAAGGAGAAATGTTATTCACTTTAGATATCTATTATGTAGCCAAAATTATTAGACATATTTGGGTGCAAATGAAGGTGAAATCAAACTGCCAACTTAATCATAAAAATCAATAAAAAATATGCATTATCAATTACTGAAAAAACCTTATGTCTTAATTTTCAATTGTGTAGATTTTATATTCACAGAGGCCTGATTTTTTTTCACTTCGGAAATTATTAAAGTAGAAGAACGTTATTTTAAATACACGGCTGGCATAGACATATGTCAGTGATGTCATTTCTGTACATTATATCCTTATTATTGGTAAGCAGCAATAACATTTGTGGCCTTGTGGTCACAGAATGCCATGGCGACTTTTAATAAGAATATTATGGGATGGAATTGTAATCAAACCTTCTAAAAAGGAAAAGTGGAGGTGTTGCCCATAGCAACCAATCAAACTCTAGCTATCATTTATCTAGTACATTCTAGACAATGATAGCTAGAATCTGATTGGTTGTTATGGGCAACCCCTCCACTTTTCCATTTTAGAAGGTTTGATAAATCTACTCCTATATATTTGGTATCGGCCCAAGCTACAACTCGACAATGTCTGGTACTTCTACATAAGAACAAAAAAGTGTTAATGTGGAAAAGGACACATTCCTGACCATGCAATTATGCCACCCTATAATTATGTAGATTTTCCACAATTCTGGGCCTAAAAATATACCCTTATGTTTGGTGTTTGTGGATACCACTGAGCGTGTTGCTAGCGTTACAGAGTGCTTTGATAAATCAGTAGTGGACTGATCAGGCTTCTGGTTTGTACTCAAAGTTCTTTTTAGAAACTAGATTCCATTTAATGTATTGAGACTTAGCAATGTCTATCACTATTACGTTGATTTACAAGGATGTATTATAATTGTATACATGCTTATACGACTATATATAAATAAATATGTCTAAAACAAAGACAAAAAAGTGATATTTGGAAATCTGTCCCACAATTCCTACGTGTCTAACCTGAATTTTCCGATTTTATGCTGAAATGCTGACAATGAAATTCACTTTACCTTATGTCTGGTCCATTGGGCCTTGACGGGGGATGCCAGGAAACAGCCATGAAAGTCTCACTAACAGGAATCACAGACAATGGGCTAATACCCTCCGGAGGCGCTGACGGAGTGGTCACTAATGTGGGTAAGCTTTCAGTACTACCCCCAAGATACAATCCCCCTCCAGAAAAGACCACAATGGTTACAGAATAGTTAGTGTAAGGGATTAAATTTGTAATTGTGTAGCCTAACAATGTAGTGTCGGCAATCACAATCCGAGGTTCCGGCATGTGGATCTCATATTTTAATATATCTCCGTTTGGTTTGAGTGGAGGGTTCCAAGTGACCTAAAAAGAAAAGAATCATGAAACCACATTCAACGAAACAATGAAAGAATAAACATTAAACCTGATTGAGTTACTACATCCTTTACCCAAAAAAAGTATTCTTTTAGCTAGACAATGACCTCCGATTTTGCACCGTCATCAATCCATCCTATCTGCCTGGTTTAGGGTATTGATTTCCTAAAGAATTACCATATATTCTTTTCTCTGCTAGGTTTTTTCTCAATTCCGTTATCTTTGTTAGCCCACAGACGTAAGCGGTAACAAGACAATTATAGAAATATAATAAAGCTGAGTATACAGCAATTCGTGTGCAAGGCATATTGTCCCCGTGTTAGTGATTTGTTAATAGTGCTAAAATGTCTGTGAGCGCAATAAAGTGGACTTTGTCTATAAAGAAATGAGCATTCTTGGAAAAAGTCACAAACAGGTGGAAAAAATGTTGCAAATAGGAAATAAAAAAATAAGCACTAAAAAAAGGTACTGCAAAAACGTCAAGTGTTATTCAGAAACAGGATATAAATGCTGGAGATATTTAGCTTTTTGGCTGACGAGGGTGCCATGTTCTTGGATAGATTGTAAGCTTGCGAGCAGGGTTCTTACCTCTCTGTCTGTATGTATTACCCAGTATTGTTTTATTAATGTTTGTTCCCAATTGTAAAGCGCTATGGAATTTGCTGGCGCTATATAAATAAATGATGATGATGTCCGGTGATCACATGAGGCTCAAATCTTATCATGAGTCAGCCACTTGGGTCAGGAAACCCGGTTGCTTCACTCTCTCCTGGTCAGTAGTATAAAATTGTTGTGGTCGGAAGACATCCCCTGCAAAGTGTTAGATCCATGTAAAGTTGGTGTCGGGGTTATTCCTCCTGAGCACCCTCTTCTCTACCTACAGTGTCTTCGCTTAGTGACAGATTTTTGCCCCTAGAGATTTCTGTCCCCGCACGGGAAAACACGGATAACTCTCAGTCATGAACACCGATATATACCACAGTATGTCATAAACAATTATGCTGCACATTATGATTTGGGCTACTCTTCCTATTTAAGCTCAGCCCTTTCTTTATCATGTTGCTGTGATAGGATCTGCTCAGGGGCAGGGTGGCATTTGCCCCCGGGCCGGTCCGATAGTGGGCTACCTTGAGTTGGGTCCCTGGGCCACCTGCATTTTTTTTTGTATTTATAATAGGCTGCTGAATCGAGTCTTGCCCCCCCGGGCTAAAGTTTGCCAGCCCTTCCCCTGGATCTGCTCCTGCTGATACCTGGGAGTAGTCTCTCTTAAGCTGGGTACACACTACAGAATTTGCCACCAACTTTTTATGATTTTACATGCGATCGATGGTCCGATCGCTCGGTCCATGGACTGCATACACACTAGCCTTGTTTTAGACGATAAAGGGAAGAGCGGACGTCCCTGTAATTTTGCACTCACTGTCGTGGAACGGTCGGAAACTTATACCCAATACACAACAGAAAGGAGATTGGAACAAAAATATTTAACGGTATGACACACTGACCCGACTTTCGAACGAGTGGTCGTATGTTGGCTGGTTGAGCCGATTATTGGACAAAAACCCTGTAGTGTGTACCCAGCTTTAGACTTCAGTCTACTGTTGACCTTGACTTTGTCTGATGGCCGACTGCTTTGAATCTTTCTTTGGACCTGACACTTCTGATTAGTGATTACTGCTACCCTTGACCTGATTGACCATGAGTTGTCTGTTCTCATCTGTTTGTGCTGCCCCCTTTCTGCCCTACGAATGAACAAATGGGACTATATACTTTTCCTATTTGCACTAATAGTGAACATATAGAACATACGGGCAGCATGGTGGCTTAGTGGTTAGCACTTCTGCTTTACAGCAATTGGGTCATGAGTTAGATTCCCAACCATGGACGTATCTGTCTGGAGTTTGTATGTCCTCCCCGTGTTTGCGTGGTTTTCCTCCGGGTGCTCCGGTTTCCACCCATACTCTAAAACTAGTAGATTAATTGGCTGCTGATTAACCCATGTGTGTTAGGGAATTTAGCTCCATTTGGGAGGGAACTGATGTCAATGACAAATATTGTCTATACAGCGCTGCAGAATTGGTGGCGCATAAATAGATAGTGATGACGCTGATCTATGTGCATTTCCTATTTGCACTAACAGTGAACATAGGGAACTATCTGCTTAAGACCTGTGGACAACTGAATGCTATGTTTAGTCTGCTTGTGTTATGGAAAAGTGAGTAATAGCCTAGTTCCAGGTATTCACAAAAAGGTTAGTAGGTCCAGACAATATAGAGCTATCCGTAACCAAAAATATAATGGTGAAAAATGTCTTGTTGGTGCATTCCGACACTGCAACACAAATACTCTGGTCCTGATTCATCTTCGAACATAAGTTCATTATCTTACGTGAAGAAGCTCTACGCATGCGCTAGAACGTGACTTCATGGTAATCAGCCCTGTTGCATATTCACAGTGATACTCACGGATGCACTGCTACATTTTCCTTCTCCTCTCTCTGCCATCACATGACATCTGAGAGCTGTGTGCCTGTGTCTGTGTAGCAGACTGACTGTGTCTGGCAATCTTTTTTTATGCCCATCCAGCAAGATAGATAATCACTTAGGCAAATAGCCTACATAAGCAAATAAATAGTTTGTCACCAGGCATATTTAAAAAGGAACGGAATAAAAGGAATAAAATTGTTTTTAACTGAAATATTGCTTTCATGGATTAGAATGGTCAAATAAATTAGACTTCAAATAAAAAACAATTTCTCTTTTATACACGTAATTACTTTTGTAAATCTATAACATACTTTTGAAATACCGTTGTGTATTGCTATGTGAACTTATCAATGCATTTCATCAGCCTGAGGCAACCTGTGGTTCTCTGTTGACATGCTGGGCATGCTGGAACTAGTAGTTCCACAACAGCTGGCGTATAGTCAGAGGCATTATAACTAGTAGGCTTTTGAGGTCAAATTGCACGTTGCACCTCTCTAATTTCAAGGACTGTGTTTAAAAAATGGCATCCGTTGCATTAGTTAAGTACACATCGCTACGCTCTATAGTTCTCCTAAGGCTCGTGGGCTTTCAGACCGAGTCTTGGCATTGTAAAGCGTGAAAGCAACAGAGCCCATAAGACAGTGTATTCACAGCAACATAAGCAGTTTGCTCACTGATTCGGTGATGGGGATTTATTCTCACTCGGCAGCTATTGTTGAACGGGGAGGCAGACATCACACTGTCTTATTTTCTTGACAAAAACAGGCAATAATACTTATGAGGCATCATTATCCATTATACGTAAGTTGTTTTACAGTAACCTTGGGAAACATCGCTATCAGTGATTAAAATGTTAACGCAAGTTTTGCCCTGTGGTGATTCCAAGTCTAATATGTCTCGACTGTTCCAGCGTACTGCAGTACGGATGTGATATACAAGAGGCTGCGGGTATGAATTGTGCCAAATGAGTTCAATAATGATATAAACCAATGTAAATAAATAAGTTACTGAGCTATATAAGGTTTAAATAATGGAACTTAAATTCCAGGGATAATGTGAGTAACAGAAGATGTACACTATATGGACAAAAGTATTTGGCCACATCTGTTAATGATTGAATTGAGGTGTTTCAATCAAACCCGTTGCCAGAGTGTATAAAATCAAACATCTAGCCATGCAGTCTCTATTTGCAAACATTTGTGATACAAAATGGGTGGTTCTGAAGAGCTCAGTGACTTCAAGCGTGGTACTGTGATAGGATGCGTGGTACTGTGATAGGATGAGTGGTACTGTGATAGGATGAGTGGTACTGTGATAGGATGCGTGGTACTGTGATAGGATGCCACCTCTGTAATAAGAGGGTTTGTGAAACTTCATCCCTGCTGGATATTCCATGGTCAACTGAAAGTGATATTATTAGAAAGTGGAAGCATTTAGGAACAACAGCAACTCAGCCACAAAGCCGAAGACCATGTAAAATCACAGAGCGGGGTCAACGACTGATAAGGCGCATGGTGCGTAAAAATGTCGCCAACGCTCTGCTGATTCCATAGCTGAACAGTTCCGAACTTCCACTGGCATTAATGTAAGCACAAAAACTGTGCGGTGGGAGCTTAATGGAATGGGTTTCCATGGCCGAGCAGCTGCATGCAGGCCTCACATCACCAAGACCAATGCCAAGCGTCGGATGGAGTGGTGTAAAGCACACCGACACTGGATTGTGGAGCAGTGGAAACGTGTTCTGTGGAGTGATGAATCACGCTTCTCTGTTTGGCAGTCAGATGGGTGAGTCTGAGTTTGGTGGATGCCGGGAGAACGTTACCTGTCTGACTGCATTATGCCAACTGGGAAGTTTGGTTGAGGAGGGATAATGATATGGGGCAATTTTGCAGGGTTTGGGCTAGGTCCCTTATCTCCAGTGAAGGGCGATCTTAATACTTCAGCATACCAAGTCATTTTGGACAATGCTATGCTTCCAACTTTGTGGCAACAGTTTGGAGAAGGCCCTTTTCTATTCCAACATGACTGTGCCCCAGTGCACAAAGACAAGGTTTGATGGGTTTGGTGTGGAAGAACTTGACTGGCCCGCACAGAGCCCTGACCTCAACCCCATTGAACACATTTGGGAAGAACTGGAACAAAGATTGCGAGCCAGGTCTTCTCGTCCAACACCAGTGCCTGACCTCATAAATGCTCTACAGAATGAATGGGCACAAATTCCCACAGAAACACTCCAACATCTTGTGGAGCCTTCCAGGAAGAGTGGAAGCTGTCATCACTGCAAAAGGGGGACCAACTCCATATTAAAGTATAGATATCTGAATGCAATGTCATTACAGTCCCTGCTGGTGTAATGGTCATGCGTCGAGTACTTTTGTCCATATAATGCATGTAGGTGACAGATGAGAGTATTGTATAAGGATAAACCTTATAATGTCAGAGGAACCCTAGTCAGTAGCCTGGATTATTATGTTT